>NW_009926676.1:145348-150444 GCF_000696875.1 Nestor notabilis
TTTCTAATCTTGAGATCCTAGCCCAAGCAAGTCAGTGGACAGTGTAACTTTTGTGAAATGTATTCAAATTACAACTTAGAACTTTATCATGTAATGTAAGGATCCAATTTATCCACGCTAAAGAAATTGGTGCTGGCATGGAGAGTAAAGAACAGCCTCTCTGCTTAATATTTTGCGAAGTATATTGGTGATTAAACACTGATGCTCTACAGAATCCTTCATTTCACTGGAGCTGTTGATGGTCAGACTTCCTTCTATTAAAGTATAGTGTTTTCAGTTCCATTGTGAAGCCACCTTAGGAAAAAAAGTTGAAGGAAGGCACTAAGTCAGTACGCAGAACCTCCTAGCACCAGTTATTGCTGAGGATGGATGACATTCAAAGAGAACTTGTGCAGTAAACCATTACTTAGGCAAAACGTTGGGTGGTGACATTCCACAAAGCATGCCTGACAAAAACTAAGCTTCTTTTAAAGAGGTAAGTCAAAACAGACCTTCGACCTCATATTCATCATTTTACATATGCTGAATCAAATTATTAAACCATTTGTTTGCAAAACTAGCATTCACAAAGGCTTGGAATCTGAAATCTGTATAGCAGATGCATCCTTTATGTTGATAATATGACTTTTATGTGCTTATGATAACTGAAGTTTCAGTTCATGTTTTATTATTAAAACCTTAGGCCCAGATGAGCTTAGAGATTTAGCAGTGCTGAGTTTGTACTGTATGAGAGCAAGGAATCTTTTTTTTTGATTCCTCCAGCATTTGTTCTTCTGGGCCCCAAAAATGGGGAAGTCTGATTTAAATATAGAAAGCAGAAGAGCCAGATGTGTAAACAGTAGTGAGGCAGATTTATATGCATGTGTTGTTGGGGAATAAAGAATGTTGACAATGGCCAAAGATGAAATTATATTAACTAGACTGGGATACATGAAATTCAGAAGACTGTGACTGGAGAGACTGGAATTAGGTGAAGGCTGGTCAAGGGTGATGCCTGTCAACCACTACGTAAATGGAAGCTCAGATCAAATGGGTAGTTGGCAGAAGCAATACTAGGTCTGGGAGGTGTTTGGGGGTCAAATAAGCCTGAACAAGAGAGATTGAGAAATGGAAGTGAAGATAAGTAGAACTAGTCAGGCTGTAGGAATCCTATTAGAAAGTACCACACTTAAGACAGTGTACTGAATACTTCCCAAAAAAACCAGTTATTTTTAAGAGGGTGAGAAGTAACCTAAGAGTCTCCTATTAGTTATGTTATATGAGAGGTGGATTTTTATTTTTGTTATTATTTTCTTGGTATTTTCACCTATTACATTAACCTGCAAAGACTTAAACAAACCCTCAAAGAGTCCAGTAACTGCAACAGAAAGGGTTTTGTGAGGTAGACTCTATCGCTTCAGAATAATCTCCTGAGAAGGTGCACTATCTCGACTAAAGAATGACAATCCACATAAGAAGATTTTTTAGGTTTTCTTTTATGTCAAACTTTAAAGACCAGAAACCATTAAAAAAAATGTTTCTGATATTGCAAAAAAGAGATATGCAATATAATACATGTCGCAAATCTCTGAACAATGTCACATAGCATCGATAGTATATGCAGAGATATTTCCTTCATCACTAGTTTCCAGTCATTCTGCAATATCAAAGTTGTCCCAGGAAACTGCCAATCTTTTCCTGAATTCAGTAAAGACTAGAAGAACTTGTCAACACCTAGACTCCAGAGGCAACTTTGCTGAAGCAAAATGGTTATCAGTATACCCTATCTCATCAACTTTCTTGGTGAATGAAGTACAGACACCAGAACACAGCTGGAGTAGTTCTACACTTATTAATTCAAAGGTCAGAATTGCCTGAATTAGGATGAACTGTAAAACTATCTTTTGCCTCATTTTATGATTGAACTTTCGATTGCAGGGGACCACTGCCTCATTCAACGTAAGAAATTAAACACTGTTGACATTATCTCTACATTGCAAGGGATATTAAGGAAATGCCTGTAGGATTCACTATGTAATATTAAGAGATTCGTGAATAACAGTGAAAAAAAAGTCATCCTGAATAATTTATTAATGATTTAAGACTTTAAATGAAATTGTAAGAATTTAACTTCTTTTGTTTTTAAGAAAAAAAAATCCAGATTGATTTTCCAGAATGTATGGAGATTTAAAAAAAGTCAAAATTACATGATAAGGCATTACAAATGGGAAATGAAGCAAAATTCAGATTCCTTTAATTAGTTGACTCCAGTTACTTACATTTTCAATTAAATTCAATGCAAAATTCTGGTTTTGTAATACTACTCCAAAAACTTTGGAGCTTGATGGCTGCCTGACTGCATATCCCAAGACCCCTTACATATTAAATAACATCAGAGATAAAAACCCACTGAATTATGTGACATGTTGTTTTCTATGTATCCTGATTGACCTGGGAGGACAGAAACCCAAATATAATACTTAAGAGGCAATAAACTGATGGTGAAACTCTATTATATTTTTTCTTGAAGACAACATAAAATAGTTCAAAATACTCTAATTTGGCTTAAGCAGATAGAAAGTAATTTTTTTTTTCATTTGCCTTTTCTATCGGCAAATAATACTAATGAAAAAAATCCAACCACCTTATATCTGTTCTAAGTAAAGCAGGAAATGCATTCATTGACTGCATTCCAATGTGAAAATGTAAAAACGGTAGGACCAAAACCAAGGGGATGTCATAGATTCTCCAAAGAGAACATCTCCACAGTATGAATGAGGTTGTCTGGGAGGGCTGAACACAAGGTTCTACTCTTTTGGTAGTAATTTGTGTCTTTTTTCGTATGGCTACGTGCTATATTTCATGGACTGATAGCTCTTTAACAGTGTGTAGAACTAATACACGTAATTATTTATCAGTGAAAAAAGTAGCAAATAAGCAAGAGAAATTACACATGGGATATCATATCAGTAAGGAAGAATTTAACAATAGTTTTCATCGCACACTATGAAGAATCCATTCAATTCCAGTTTGAAGAATTTCTGGCCACTCATTCCTAAACCCACTTTTAGTTATGTCTGTGCCATTTGGGGAGGTTGTGCCATGCATTAGATAAGTCTGATGTATTGCATTTGTTGCAAAGAGCCAGACTCAGTGCTGTTGTGCTCAGGATATCTAAAGATGGTACTGCCTCTGAATTTCTTCCAGCCACAGAAATGCAGGATCTGTAATTCTAGTAAGTCAAAGTGGAATTCATGCAGAATATAAAAGGGTTCACAAATGAAGTAAATGCAATAGGTAAAAAAATAAAATGCTGAACTCATTATTGCCACGTATGACAAAACGCAGGGATAAGAGACCTTATGCTCCAGCTGTAGGTGAAGAACGACTCCACTTAAAAAGATAAAGGGTGTCTGGAAAAAATAATTAACCATATATTCCCCCAGTCCTCCAACATCGCTTTTGATTTGTATGAGAAGGGTTATATATAGCAAATGGTGACTGCAGCATAATACTACCAGCTGTAAGTGGGCACCACCAATAAAATGAACTCTCAGAATCACAGGCAGGGCTTAACAGACCTGTATAATAGGTAACTAACTGTGGCATAATTGCCTGTATGGGAAAACAGGCAAGAGAAAATGGTACAAAGAAGTAAGATGGTGGACTTGAGAGTGAAAACATTCCACATTTGGTTCAGCTATGGTGTTCTATATTGCATAGTTGTGTCATTCAATGTACCTGTTCTTTACTGATTTCTCTATAAAATGGGATAGTATTTCCTAGCTTTATGGAGGTAGTGTTTATTAAAAATCAGTTGAAGATTTCTATCTTGTCAGGAGTTACATACGCAAGTCATAAAACTAGACAAAAAGGAATCCTTCCACATAGATAGATACAATGCATAGAGAATATAATTTCATATTTCCCAAATTACTTTGCCTTTATTCACTTATATTTTCTCCTTATTCAGAATCAGGAACCATCAAGAAAGCCCTTTAGGTCATGTAGCAGTTTCTGTACTGTTATTTTCCAATATGCATAATGAATCTCAGAATGGGACTGCAGTGGCCAAACATTCTGAAAATTACAATAAATTCTAAAATATGTATCTGTATGTGGGAATTTCCATGAGCTTGACAATCCAAGATACTTTCTCCTCCTTAGAATCAGTGGGAAAAATCACATTATCTTGCTCTTATACAAACACCAGTATATAATTGACACTTTATGTGGAAATAGAAGTAAAAATTATTTTACGTACTAAAATAAATATTAGTTTGGTTTTGAGAGATTCACATTACTTCAGATATTAGACAAAACAGTGATAGTTAACAAAAGAAAGAAAAAGATAAGGAAGAAATTTTACTACAGTAACAATAACGTAGTATGATTTATTCTACAACTGTACATTAAAATGGTTTTCTTATCAGATATATTTTGGCCTAAATTCTAATGAGCAGCTCAAGAGAGTTACGACAGGTCGAGGAATTAACCCTGCTTGTAGAGAATATGGTAAACAAAAATCCTCCTGTTTGCGGCAGCTCCATCACAAAGAACTAAGACAGTTTTCCCCTTTCTGTCAGAGAGCTGGTAAGAAAAATCACATGCTAAATTAATGGCAGCAGCTGGTGGCTACTAGCAAATAGTATATATAAAAATCAGACATTTCATTTTCCTTCACTGTCTTCTATAATTTTGGCATATATTCTATGTCTTCATATGAAATAACATCTCTTGACAAGAGAAGCTAAGCAGACCCATAGAATACATGTATGACTCCATTCCTAATATACAGAGTGAAGTATAACCTTAAGAAAAGTAAAAGGTTGCAAGTATAGCATTCCTGATCATGTAAGTCAGAAAATACACTTCTTAAACGAGTATCAGTTTTTCTGTCTTATTATGCTACTATTAAAATGTGGATTTTGAAAATTAGTTTATTTTCAAATACGTATATATCTACAGAAATAGATTAAAATAATCAGCTTGTTAATTTGTAAAGACAAATCAAAGCAACAACAATGTGTAGTTTCTGGTTTGCCCCATTTTCATGTTTTTTTGCCGTTTTCACAAGGACTTTGTCAGAGAGTCATAGAATAGTTAGGGTTGGAAAG
>NW_009926677.1:0-104185 GCF_000696875.1 Nestor notabilis
TGTGGAACCCCAGTATAGTGTTCGCTATTCTGCCTCCTTCCGGTAACCAGATTTGCGCATTATGTCGACTACTGCGTGGTGCCTTGCTCCAAGACGGCATTTTCTCCTTCATGGTGTCGCGGGAGCATACAGCATGCCACTGTGAAATATAGCCGTGATGAGGGGCAAGGGTGAGGAGAGGGGCATGGGCAGGGATGCAGCACCCTCTGTTCCTTAGCACTCCACGTAGCGCTCTCCTAAGAAATCTGATGTACGATGCTTGCAGGGTAAGAGGACTAAAAAGACCTGAATTTTTCAGTAGAATATTTCTTCCTGAAGAAATTCTGCTCAAGTTTTGTGCTGAATGAGTTGAGATGATCTTTAGTACTGCAAATCATAGAATGGTTCGGGTTGGAAGGGACCTTCAACATCATTTAGTTCCAACCTCCCTGCCACAGGGAGGAACACTTTCCACTATCCTAGGTTGCTCAAAGTCCCATCCAGCCTGGCCTTGAACACTCCCAGGGATGGGGCAGCCACAGGTTCTCTGGGCAACTTGTTCAAGTGTCTCACCACTCTCATAGCGAAGAATTTCTTCCTTCTCTTTAATCTACATCTACCTTCTTCCAGTTTAAAGCCATTTCCCCTTGTCCTATCCCTACATGTCCTTGTAAAAAACCCTTCTTCAAATTTCTTGTAGCCCCTTTTAGGCTTTCTCTTCTCCCAGCTGAAAAACTCCAGCTGTCTCAGCCTGTCTTCACAGAAGAGACTCCAGCCCTCTGCTCATCTCTGTGGCTTCCTCTGGACTTGTTCCAACAGCTCCACACCCTTCTTACGTACCTAGAATTAACAAAATACTATTTTACTTTTAATGTACAAGTTTCTGCATACCTTCAGAATTTGTATTAGTCTGAGACTAGTTAATTTTGCTTCTTATTTCTTTCCCTGAGCTGGCTGTTTTGGTAGAGCCAGCTGTAGACTGAGCCAGGCCAGGGATCTAGCTGTACATAAACTCATGCTACTCTGTCCTGCCAAAGGCGTGTCAGAATTGAATGCCTTAGCAATTGACAGCACAGAATCTGAAAACAAGCCCATTTTACCATCCATTTAAGCTAATAAGCAGGCAGTGGTCATTTCTAGCAGGGCCCGAGGTGGGTAACTGGTAAATCACTGCAATTAAACCAGGGTTTACTTTTCAGATACGTTACTGTGCAACTGAGCGGATTCTGATGGCAACCAGATCTCAATGGATCCCAGATCACAACAGGTTTTCCAAATACACTTGTAGCACAAGTTAATGGTCATTTTGCCTAATTAGCTTGGTATAGTTAATTATCATTAGCTTGGCACAATCGGATGTGATTAGCTTTGTCCTATGGCAGAACGAAAAAGCCGTACTTCTCACTTCCATTACTGTGTAAGCAAACGGCACAACCAGTCTTAACTAATGGTACATTACACAATTCCAAGTACTCATTAGCCACAAATCACATTACATCTATCTAGTGGACTTTAAATTTAGCCTGTACCTTCCTCTGCTAGCTGCAGATATTTGAGTTCTTTTATTAACTCTTTCCTAAACTCTTAAGAGTTGGATTCATATACAAGTAGGGGTAGAGCATGCTCAGGATTTTTACATTTATTTCCAGATAGTATTAGAAATCCACAGGTCATGGGCTCTTATGGATCAAATATTCTCACATTAAAGTACTTCAGAATTCATGGCTGATTTGCGTGTAAATTGCACACAGAGCCATACTGCCTGTCAATATGTTATCAAGCTTAGAGCAAATGGCATTCTATGCTTTGAAGACTAATAGCTCTTATATACCTTCTGTTACATCCCCCATTATATGTTTACATTATGAACTTTATTGACCTCTAGGAACTCCACAACAGATTCTTCCCCCAGGCAAGACAAGGGATCCCAGATGATCAAGCAAGGAGGTGAATAGTTTCTTCATTATTATTGTAGAGGTCTAAAAAATCCAGGGTGTGTTCCTTGATTCTTAGAATGTATCCCTGCAGGAATTGCTCCTAACCATGTATAACTAGGAGTCATTTATCAGATTCTTTGAGGGTTAGCAACTTGAAAGTCAATGGCACTATTGCAACTGCCACTGCTTTGGATGTGGCCATGCCAGCTAGAAACATCGGTAACAAAATAAATAGGCCACAGAAATTTCACTGGTTGTTTTCCAGCAATCAAGTAAAATTAATTTTTTTTACCCCCTTTCATCTCTTACATGATAAATTTTATAGAGCAAGTGCCATCTGTATATGAACAGGCTTGGAGTCTGACTGGGGACTCCAGGAGTTACCACAGCAGCCAAGCCAGGTGCCTATCTTGGTGTGATTCAGGACACAAGAAATGACGTTCAACAAATCTGTTAAAGTCTTAAGCCTTATGCATAGCATCATGACTACATGAATAATAGCTTCAATGACAACCACTGTAATTGATTCTTGTAACTGAAATACGAAATCTCTTGTATCTTATGGGAAATTCTGCTCTTAAGGTTTTTTATGCTTTCTGACAGAGTTTGAGTAGGTCTAGGCATTTCTTGCAACTACAAATCCAGAGTCAATAGCTAAGGAGGTCTGTAAAGTGGGCAGATCCAGAAGATAATAGGGCTCCCTGTCATCTGGCGTTTGCTCAGGAAGAATATTCCTACAGACACAGTGATTACATCAGAAGAACTCTACTTTTTTTTTAGCTGCCTTATATAAGCTTAAACAAAATCAACACATTGTACATACAAACCAGTAACAAAACAAAAAAATAACACATCAGAAGACCACAGTCTTCTAGAAAAATCTAAATATTCCTGCTCCATTATTGGAAACATGTAGACAAGTGTTTTTCTCATTTTATAATACCTGTCTGACTTGTCCTGTTGGCTGAGAAGTATGTCTCTGATTAAGGGAAACAGAGAAGAATAGAATAAGAAAAAATACTGGATAGTTTATTGTCTAGATGTTTCTGCACATCTAGACACAAAAGAGAATCATTGCTGTATGTCTAAAATTGTATATAACTTCAACATCAGATAGCTGCAAATGCATGTGATGGAGATTACTGCTGTATGAAAACAGTAGCTGTGCAAAGAAGGAAGCCCATTGTACCTCCATTGTACCTCCACAGATTGTAGGTAGTTCATGGACAGTTTTAATGCTGGAGACCTGTGAGGTAAGGCTTGATTTCTACTGGGTGTATGTAAGCAGGAGCTTGTGAAAACCAGGAAAAAATTCAGTTACTGCAAATTTGTCTTGAGGAAGGAATACAGAAGCACTGCTTGCAGCATTCCTGATAAGTGAGTAGGAAATGTCTGTGCTTCAGTCCCGGTTATATACAGGCTCGTAGCTAAACTTACACAGGACTCACTGACTGTCCTAGTGTTTGTCCACAGGAGGTTTTTCTGCCTGTGCTGGGTTTCACACTGCTACAAAATCTTGTAGTTAGGTAATTTAAATCCAAGTAAGTCCTTCCATCACAATAAGAATTATATAATATCTGCAGAGTTAGGGAAGCTCACACAACATGAAATAAACTATTGCTAAGTATAGTTCTGAATTTAGCAGCCTTAAATGTGAGGTAATCATTAAGCATGCCTGTTAAAACTTTAGTATGGAGTGGTCATGGCGTAAAAAACCCCCTCTGTTTCTATTTAGCTATGCCAAATAATGCAAATTAATTCCATATGATATATTTGCAAGCAACCATTGTCCTTGAAGGAAAGGAGAAGGACCTGTTGCTTTGGGTCAAGCCACTAAAGATGTACTGCAAGGTAGATGAGTACTTCATCATCAAAGAAGAGCTGAAACATGGTGCATCTGAGTGTAAAACTCTCCAGTAAAATTCTTTGAACGGTACCACTTCAAATCAAAGTCTATGTAGGAAGTAAAAAAACACCAACACAAGAAGTTGGTGCTCTGAAACAGTGGTCTAAAAATTTTTGGAGTGCACACCTCTAATATATGTATACTTATTTAAGTTATGTACATGTGCTACTAAAGTTCTAATATTTTCTTCCCACACTGCACTCCTTGGAGTACACACACCCCTGTTTGGAGACCACTGCTCTAATGTAACTTATTATAATGTTGTACTGTCTCCTCATAAGTATTTCTCAGTATCTTATACAAGAGAGAATCAAGAGAAAAACAACACAGTTCAGGCTAAGGGGAACATTGATACTAAGAAACATCTTTAACATGAGCACCTTAAAATATTCAGAGACTCTGAAGTACCACATATAACCCAGCTAAGAGCTTTTAATGAACACAGATAAAAGATTGTTGCTAAAATTTGACCACAGGATTAAACCAAGTTTAGCTGTGAATCGTAAGCTTCTGCTAAGTGTGTTTGGAAGTGGGGTACCCTGGACAACCTCCAGAGTATCTGGAAGAACACAGAACCTCATCATAATTTCTACAATTCATAGGAATGTAAACAGTTACATTGCTTTCTTTCTGCTTTCCTAGAAATCTAACATTCTGTTAGCTCAGTCTCTTTTACACCTTTGAGTCTTGATATAGACAGCATTGACATTATCTTCTTCATATGAACAGCCACTATTGAAATGTAACCAAATCCCAGTTACCTTGCTTTAAGAATTACTCTCACTGCTGAGAATGCTAAAGACGTATTCTTTAATGAAAATTATATTTCTTTGTCCCTTTGGAAATACAAGAGTGATGTTCTCACACAAAGTGATGTTCTGAGAAACTAAGGAATGAATAATGTGTGGGTTAGTGTTTTAACTTGTGACCATCCTCGAGTTGAGTGCTGAAGCCTTTGAGTTAGACATAAAACACCTCTGACAGCAGCATTTCACATTGATCCTCCACCCATCCCCTTGGCGTGTGTGAGGCTCATTACAAGGTACTAGTGTTCCTGCCTTTGGCATGAGACCAAGCTGGTCTGTACTGACAAGGCTGACAGACTCTAGGGCATGCAAAGAAAGAGGGAGAGTGAGAATTAGCCTCCTAAATCCGAGGATCAGGATCACTTTCTTTTGTGACTTTCCCAAGCTTACAAAGAGGCAGGTGAGGAAACAGAGAACTGAGCCCTGGCAGCACAGCCTTTGTGAGCTGAGGGGGCAGTGCAGAAAACAACCAGCTTGCGGGAGTCACAGGGAGGCATTTAAACCTTTGTGTCTGCTGAAGGTGGAGTACAGAAGGACCTCTATGTTAGTCAGCAACAGACAAAAAGAGCGCCAGGGTTTGCCTGGAAGAACTGAGTTTCTCTTTCCTTTGCTGCTTGGTTCCAGTCTGGAAGTCCCCATCCTGTATATCGAATCTCTGACTGCCCTGTCCCAGCCTCCCACCAATGATCTACCCACCCTCTCATCTGGGCACTGGGATCAATTGAAATTCCTTTTCCTGCCTGCCCCTGAGCAGAATCTTGATTCTGAGTGACATGCAACCTGTCTGCGTGCAAGCTGGGTAGACCTGGTCCAGCCAGTGGGTTCCTGTCCCAGTTTCTACTCCATCTTTTTGTGGGGAATTAAAAAAAAGAACAACCCAAGAAAACCCCCCAAACCACTAACAGAATCCAAATTATATTAGTCTAAATCCTATAGTGTTTGCTAAACCATATCATCCTCAGAATGGCTTGTAAACACTAGATTGTATAATTCATAGAAATCACCAACTCATCTATTTGTCAGAATAAAACATCTATGGAAAAGTTACTCTCTGTTAAAAGCTGAAGGCTTTTTCATTAGGAACTGACACTTTATATATTTCTCATAAAAACTCTGGCATCTCCCACCTTTTGGCACTAGTTTCTCTTTTTCATAATAATCTTGTGTGTTACAGATGATACAAGAGATGGCTGAGTCTCAGTCGGATGCTTGTGAAGCACCAGTGGGCGATTTGCAATGAGATGATTACCTGTCAAACAGTTGATCCAATTTGTCATGCTCTATTGGGATTTTAATAAATGTGAAGGAGGGAAAAAAGTGATTTGTGTAGAGTCAGAAATTGATCCAGACTTTCCTCCCCCCAACACACTGCAGAGAACTCTGAACACTTCAGCTATTTCATTTTTAATGAGAGAAGACCGAGCTATAAATCTCAAAATAAGATTCTTATCCATATTTAAACCATGATGAAGCCCAGTCACGATATTTGTCTTTAGGTTTTGGGTCATCTGATTACAGGAGTAAGAAGTTCACCATAACATTTAAGATTCAGATCATTTTAATGTATTCATGGAAAGATATTTTTATTTGGGGTTTTGATGACAGAAAGGTTGCGTTTACTTTTGTCTACATTTTTATAAGTGCATTTTCTTCCAAAAGCAGTTTGAACTCAAGTTCTTCCTGGGACAGGAGCCTTGCTTCTGCAAGATTTCAAAGAAATGGGGTATCTTTCTATCTAATCTAGCAGGGTGAGAGGGAATGGGTTAGTAAAGTTTTACATACATTTGGACAAGCATCTGCACTTTTTGATGATTATCTGAAATGTTGCTCCAAACTTCTGGAAATATGTCTGGTACTTATCAACATCCATGAAATGGTATTCCCTATTGTGTGAGATTTGGGATTAAAATAATAGCACAAAATCCGATGGTATTGTGACAGAGTTGTTAGATTTTCTGTAAGAAATAGAAAAAAGTTCTCACATATTGAACTAAAGCAAAGCCTTCCTGATTATTTAACTCTCTTTCCTATTGCCAGTTACTTTCTGAAAATTATTATTTTAAAGTCAATGTAAAACTGACTATACAAAATCTGAGTACTTGGCATGGTTGCCTTGTTTAGACTTACCCTATGTGAGAGCTGTGAATAATGTTATTGCCAACCTGTCACACCAAATCAAGCATTTCTAGAACATCTGGAATCCTTTTAATTCTTCTCGACCAACCTAACCATTTTCTGTTTTCTAGGGACCATCAAAACCAGCGGCATCTCCTAACTTCCGGGCAAGAGCAATTTCCACAAATGGGACACGAACCTGTGTTAAAACCCAAGAGATGCTGGTTACATTCACCGTGTCCAACATTTTCCATGGCTAACTATTTTTTATTATCTACTAAGGACTGATGTTGGCAGCACTTTGTTGTGATGTCACTAGAAGAGTCCTAGGAATGAGTTAAAAGCCAGGAGCTTTGAGTTATTGTTTAAGGTACTTAATTAGCTAGGTAGTGTATTCTCCTCACATTTGTCTACAAGAAAAAATGCATTTATGGGAGCTTTTCCAGATCTCTCTTCATTAAAGTGAAGAGGTCGCATTTTATCTGCTGCTAAATAAAATAGTATATTACATTGCAGATTATTGTACCTAAGTGTGTGTACTTGGATGATACTTCACAGAAAGCAAATCAAGTGCAGAGCTATAATTTGTTTCTTCTTTAGAGCCATCTTGGCTCAGAAAAGACCTTTTCTCTCCAAATGTTAAAGGTTTTGTGGAACATTTCTAATCTTGCATTCTCTGTATCATAATTTCAAATGCTTTCAGTTGACTGTTTAAACATAAATCAGAGTAAAGCAGGGTAAATTTTACCTAGCAAAGGCCTGGAAACCAAGTCCTACTGGATTAGAGCTTTAGAGGCATACTTGGTTTTGTAATGTTCGACATTCATGTGTACTTCTGCCTCTTGAGTTTAATAGCCCCAGCTGTGTGTCCAGAGTGCAATGAGACCATCTAAAAGGGGTTGCGACTTCAGCATTTATCTCACACTTTGGGAGCTAAAAAATGAGTTCTCTGCTTTGACACAAAAAAGTCATACATGAAACATCCCCATCCCATATTTTAGGATTATTAGATGGCATAGCTTCACTTTGTAAGAGTAATTAAAGATTACAAGGTAGCAGAAAAACTGTTGAACTGCAGGAGGAGTGGTACCTTCACCCAAGAGGGTAGGTGGAACAGTTTGGTGAAAGACTAACCTGCTTAGCTGTACCTGCAGGAGCTCACACATTTCAGCTAACCACAGCCTTTTTCTTCATGGTTATATCCCAAAGGCTTTGAGCCCAGACAACAAGAATATTCTACATCCACCTTGCAGTGGAAGAGTTTCCACACGTATACTGCACAGGTCCTGGTGCTTGTTTGGTAATTCATTTATAACTATCTTTTTTTTTGTGGCACTGATAACTTGTGTTTGATTTATTTTTGCAGCTAAGTTGCAGTTGTTTTGTAAGTTTCAGTACAGAAATCAGTTTCATTCCCTGTAGTTCTTACATCTGAACAAATACCGGATAGACTATTTGTAGAAAATGGTTGCTTTCATTGCTAAGGTAGAATGGAACAATGAGGTATGTTTTTAAAATAGCAGCTTCATAGAATTACAGAGTTATATGGATGAAAAGGCTTTGAAAGGTCACCTAGTCATCTATGTGCCCCACAATAAAATCAATTATATCCACATTATTTTTGATAGATATTTAGCTAACTTATTTTTTACAGCTTCTAAAGATAGAAACTCCACAGGCTCCAGCGCTCTGCTATTGGTATAGTTACAAAGTTTCTGTAACGTCTAATCTGAATCTGTCCTGTTGCAATCAGACCCCACTAGCACTTGCCCTCTCCTCAAACCCTATGGAATACAGATAACGTATGCTTTACAAAAGCTTTTTTGTAAGTTTTTGTGTTTCTCCTCATGAACCCCTTCTTTGACAAAACATAAAAAGCAATATGCATGTTGTTTAACCACAAGGGTTTATTTTTTAGGCTAGGTTTATACACCAAAAGGAAGAGAAAGGACCAGAGTGACAGAAAGATTACATTTAACATCCAAGTGATAACTTATTTGCTGTGAATTACTACCTCAGCTACACCTTGGTGTAGAGGTCTGCAGGTCATAGCACATGGGGTATTATTTAAGTTAGTGTCAGTACAACATGCAGCAGTATGTTTACAGACATGAGTGAGATTGCCAGCTTGGTAGCAGTGGAAGGATCTGGTTCTTCGCAGGGTTGTATGCACATTACAAAAAATATTTCTGTTACATCTCTTCTTTATTGCTAGTATCAGAGTCACAGTATTCCTGTAATTCTGTCTGCTTACTAGTAATGTTGTTTAGCCTGCAAATAACTAGCTACACAATGCAATTCACTGTATTTTTTCAGAAGCTCTAATTATTAGATGATTTTGGAGGTGAAAAACAGGTGAAATGAAATGGTGGCAAGGCACAGGATGTGCTGGATTTATCTTCCAAAAGGGAATTAGCTGCCAGACTTGTACTCTTGGGAGTGCTAATGTGTAAGTCAAGACTAAAGCATAGCTGAACTCCTTGGTACCATGGGACGTTATAATCCTTCAGAAAATCAGTTATGAAATCATATTTTTTTATGAGTCTGGGTGTCTGGGAGGAGTTAAATATGTTACTTATACTAGAGACTACAGACATTGGTATTTCATATACACATCTTCTTCTCTTACATTTGCAACTGGAAGTTTTAGCAGCTGCTAAGGTCCAGATTGCATCTACTTAACTTCAATTCTGGGTACCCAAAAATGACCACTTACACTACCTGTATAATGCACTGAAGTTCTTATGAGCCTAATCACAATACCCCTAGTTAGTTCTTTCTTTTCCTTTCTCTCCAGCATGCACCTTCCCCTACATGTCAAGTTCACTCTACAGTCTCATATCTCAATTGCCCTGGTTTAAGAAAATGTCTTGTTGGAGTCTAAGAATAGAAGGTGCTCATCAGTCAACATTTTTATAGTGTGCTAATCGTCACTGCAGTGAGCTGATTTGGTGCTCTGGATTTTGACCACTGCCTTGGTCAATCACTGAGCAGCTCTATTCATCATCTACCTATTCTTATGGATTTGTTTCCATCATGGCCATCTGGATTAAAAAGAAAGAAGGGGAAAGAGGACAAAAATCATCAAAATTCATGTCTCTAGTGAAAAGTATTCAACACAATCTGAATTTAATAAATGCTGAAAATAATTTACGTTAAAAAAGAACACACATTACCCCACAAAAATTCCAGTCTGGACTATGAATAAATGTATGCTATGAATAGATGAGGGAATGTGATTTTATCAAATGGAAGTTTTGTTTAAAAAAGAAAAAAGTTCCTAATTATTAAATGAATGGCTTTCTTTCCTCAATGGAATTCTTTGATGGAAAAGTTATGTTTTATATACGTTGACATCCTGTGAAAAAAAATAACTTTGTATACAGAACTTTAGTGCTTACCTGTGCTCATTGTTACTCTAATTAGGAACCAGCAGTGTTACGCTGATTACAGCTGAAGTTACTGCCATAGTCCAAGAGCACCTATCCCAACTGTATTATGAAAAATAATGTAATAAATGCATCAGGCAAAAGCATTCTTTTATGAATGTCTCAGCTACTTTTGACAAGAAAAAATCAGTATAGTTAATAAATAAATACATATCAGGCAAGAATACGTATAGCCATGTATATGTATACAGTATATATAAGAAAAGAATATAGATTCAGACACTGTGCTCTAACCCTTTTCTGCACAGCTACAAACTCCCACAAAGTATTGTTTTTTTCTAGTTAACCTTGGTTTCCTATCTGCACTGAGGAGATCTGATGTGTATGCCACATGGAAAGGGTTTTCCTTCCTGAGTGCCAAAATTTTGTTCTATCTTATCAGACTATGCAATGATTATCCAAAGCAGTCAGTAACAGGGATATTTTCCTCCCTAGTGGATTACTGTCAGTAAATTGGTTCTTTCTCACTGGGCTCAAATATCCCAGCCACATTTGACAGGAAATAAAGTTGATCAGGTTCAAACAAGCGATAAAGTTGACCAGATTCCAAAGAATTTGTTCAGTTCAGGGAAAAATACTTGCCATAGTGAGCAGGTCTTTTTCTGGGATCTTTGCCAATAGTACAAGTATGTTAAAGTCTTGAGTGAGTTACCAGTCTGAGGATGAGTCTGCCCAAGCCAAAGTTAGTGTCCATCAAGTCAGTGCTACTGTGCCAAAGAACAACGTCCATCTGAGTAAGAAAAATTCTACATATAAAAGAAGAAGGGTACATTTACAAATGAAAGTACATCCTTTGTGAATGGGGGTGGAAGGGTGGATTTATGTCTAAGATTTACTGAAAAATATGGGAAAAGGCAATGACCTTAGAGAAGAAACTAAAAGGGGAAAAATCAGAGCATGACCTAGTCAGGCCGAGCTCTATTACAAAGCATAAAATATTGTGCCCCATTCACAGAATCATAATATAAGTCTGTTTTGAAAGACATGGCTGTCCCTGTTCTGTCTGGCGCTTCTTAGGGCCTCGTCCAGCCAAATACTGAAGCTCTTAATGGGTAAAGAGTCCTATGAGGTACTCACCTTTCTAATTCACTTCTTCTTTTACCTCACTGTGAAAGATTATTTATTGAAATATTTTGGCATAGAGCTCCTCCGAAGTATATCTTTTGCAAAAAGCTCTCAATTTAGATTTGCTTCAGAGGCCTTACAGATGTAAGCTATTCAATTTGTGGTGATGAAACCTGGTGGCAGTGAGGTCTGTGGACTTCACCGCATGTTCTGTTTCAGCAGCAAGAATCAGAATGCATAAGCTTTTGTTTTGCCTTGATAGCTCATCCCACCTTTTAAATAGTTCTTTTTCCCAAGGGGCAGGTTCAAGAAAAGCAATTTTTTAATCTGGAGGAAAAGTGTTTAAAAAAGAAATAATTACAATATTCCTCCTTGAGGAAGAAGAAAATAAAATAGCTGTTCGCATCCTGCAAATATTCCCGTGCTTGCATCTCAGCATAAGATTTTGACTATCTTTTGTGACCCATTGATTGTGATGGGATTTCACATCTGTCTACATCTAAGTGTTTGCAAAACCCAGTATAATACTGAAGATTGCTGAAACTCCTTGTGCCTTGGTGCCTGAAGCTGGCGGACACATGTAGGAAGAGGCACAGTGAGGGTCTGTGCTCAAGAGAGGCACTGCAATTCTAAGCCTAAAAGAAGCCAAGTCCAAAAGAAGTGTCTTATTCATGGTGAGAGAAACCTGGGTGTTCAGTCATGATTTCTGGGCACATTGTAGAGGTGCTGCTACTGCCCTGGGGCCTAAAAATGTTGTAGGGACCTCAATGACAATTAAAAATAAGGAAAGGATAAAGAGTGTAACAGCTTCATCCTGGTGGTGTTCTCTGATGGCACAAACCCTCCTGGTGTTCCCTGCAGGCTGTGACAACTGTGCTGCTTCCCAGGACACCATGTAGCCATAGTGGGAGGAGGCAGCATGATGCTGCTCTCTGTTGCTGATTTATATTCTAGAATGTAATATTTTAATTAAATTATTGTGGAATGAAAATATGATAATTTTCAGTAGACAACGAAGTAATTGGACATTAGAGGAGGAAAATGAACTGTGACTGGGGCAGCAGTTTAGTACTGCAGGAAAATTGCAGTAATCCTAATGAGGTGCTAAAAAGCAAAATGAAAGCAGTCCCAGTCAGATAGTTGATTTAAAAACCCAGTTGCTTTAGGGCTTTCATGTAAAATGTATCAACCTCATTCTTATCTACAACACTTTATCTATTATTGTCAACCACTGTCATGACAGTGTGAGCTTCACCGAATGAGCACAAAGACAAGGGGAAGCTGAAGTTAATTAAAAATGCAGTATTTTAAAAAATTAAAATCTTATTCAAGCCCCATTCAAGTATAGACTCTGTTTTACTGTATTAGTTCTGAAAGTCACATGAAAAATTGAAACAAACTCTGAAAGGCCTTGCTATTTCATAAACAAAATATGTATAGAGAGGATATCTTCCAGGATGGCTGTGTAACTCGCAGATAAACATCATACTAAATATTCACCAAAATAAATCCACTTGTACATGAAAATACATTTGTCTGGGGTAATATATAGGGCATTCATACAGGGCTGTGGCTTAAATGCATTAAGGTATCCTAATTTTCAGCGTTTAGCCTCACTCCATATATAATTTCTTTCTTTGTATCTACCGTGTTATCGAATGGCTGATTTTGAAAAAAGGTTTTCTCAAGCAATAATATTCCTAGCTCCAGTCTGATCACTGAATTCACGCTGTACGCACGAACTAGCAAAACACGTATGCATTTAGTTGTACCTGCGCAAGATTGATTGAGATCTTGTGTGGCTGGAGCTGAACACAGACACGAGTGTTTCTAAGGATCTGTACAAACTTCAACTATTTCTGGTTGAGCAAGTTTAGGAAGGTTGAGAGAATGAGGAAGTTTAATAGTCTAGGACTCAGAAAAAGGAATTTCAAGGAAGGGGTTTTGCTGCATTATATTAATGTCTGCAAATAGAAAGCAAGATGGAAGATGTGTTCTCATTTACTATGTTTGGAAGAAAATGAAAATCAGGGCATGAGTCTGCACGTTTTCCACACTCCATGTACAGAACATCCCCAGCAAAATGATTTTTTAATTCAAAAGAAGTGTCAGTGAGCTGCTGATATATTGTGATGCCAGAGAAAGTCTAAGAGCTTAAGTATAATATGACAAATCAAGTGAGAAAGTGGCTGAACTTAGACAATTATGGTGTAAACAGCAAATCACCTCAACTGTCTCTCCCATCCAGTGATTATCTTAGCTTCAGGGAGACAAAGACAAGATGTGCTATACCACCGAGTACCAGACTGCCAGTTGTCATTCTGACTCAGCAGAGCATCTGATACAGCAGCATCTGAGACAGTTTCCACGGCGGTGCGAGCCTGACATCTACTGTGTGCTGCAGTTCAGGAAGCAGCTGGCTGCATAGTGGAGAGTGCTTTCAGGAGGAAGGTGCTCTCAAAGAAGCTACACCAAAACCCCCCAAATTATGATGTAACTATTTCTCTGAACCCTTTGTTTTCTATGTCCCTTCTGAGCCAGGAAATATTTCTCAGATAAATGATGAATCAGTACTGAAGGGTTTGTAATAATTTCAAACTTTATCATTACTCAGTAGTGATTTCATAGATGTGAAGTACTGAAGGTGAGGAACTACCAAGCAAAGCTGAACATAACTTCAAATCTGCAATTGAAAAAAAAAAAAAGTTATTTCAGTCTGCATAAAATCTATTGACATCTATGACTCAGTGAGCCAGAGGATACAGTGACCCAAAAGAGATGGCCCTGCCTGACCCTTGAGTTCTTCACTGGCCAAGGACCTAGAGCTAGCTAACCAGAAATACTGCATGCTGGATTTAAGATCACAGTGAAGCTACCTGAACCCTGCTGAAGGTTTTGAAAATGCTGCTAATTCTCTGTCACATCTTCAGTAAAAAGATACTAAAAAAATTTAGGGCAAGGTGTCCAGCTCACTTCCAAAAATAAACTGTAAGATAATATTTGCAAGGTCAAAGGCAGTTTAAAAGGCATTTAGGCACACAGGGATCCACAGTAGGTTCAAGAGAGGAACTTGGATCCTAACTCCTTTTGAAGCCTTAAAATTGTTTTAATATATGTGATTAAAGTGCCCAGGTAGACTTGAAAACGTTACTTCTTGATTAGTTAGCTAGGCATCCATCTTCCACCTCGAATTCAGTTTGTGTCCCACCTGGAAACAGAGCATAATCATGGAAAAGAAATAGGCTCCTCCAGATTCTGACTCATCCTCATAAATGTGTGCAGTTTAGGATGGGCGAAATTATTCTGTAGAGGTTCTTACCTTTTTCCATTGGTTGCAGAGAGTAGGTAATTACGTTGACTTTTACATGCCACTCACATTAAATAATCTTACATGTACCATCCCCACTCTCACTCCAAAATTTCTGACCTAAGAATTAATCTGGTTGCTCACTGTCAGAATAAGGATTCTTGAATTGGATGATTTCCTGCATACCCTCAAATGATACAAATAGCATGACAGTCCTTGGAGAAAGAGATACTCCTGAAAAAAAACAGGGCAGACCTATATGCAAAAGTCAGTAAGAGAAAATCCTATAAATTGACTTACATTTTATTGCCATAAAAGTTAAAACATTCTGTGAGCACCACCAAGCTAGGGCTCTGGAGCAGTGTATCGTGGACAGCTCTCAAAACCTCAGCCTTCAGGTTTGTCTCCAATGCTGAGGGCAACTAGCAGGAGTGGCAGGTAGGGCTTCTGTTGTGCCTGCTGGGACAAAGAGGAGTAAAGTAACGTTGGTAATTTGGCCCAATTTATGTTAAAGTGAAAAATAAACTATTACGTTTAGCAGAGCAGAATAATACGTAGACATATACATGACTGCATTGTTTGTAAAGTCATCTGAACAGACCTAATCCAGACTATAGCACAGCACCTGCTGCCATTAATCAGTTCTGCTGTTTTCATAGCCGACACTGGGAATAACCTTGAATAGGTCATAGTTCCACAGACTGATACTTTATGGCACAGGCCTAATGATTCACTTTAATAATTTTAAATAAATTCTCACTTCTTTTTTCCCATCCTCTGATTCAGTTTTCCACTTTCTGGTAACTGTCTTACACTTTTATCCCGATCAATAATGTTGTGAGTAGTCAGAGTACCTGACAGATGACAACATCTTTGTTATTTAAGGAGGTCTCTTATGACATGGGACCATCCACTAAGGGCATTTTCTCAAAAAAAAAAAAAAAAAAAAAGCTTTTACTTTATAATATACTGCAGATGCAGATGGAAAGTGATGTATTACGTGAAGTACTAAACAAAGAAATAAATAACCAGCTATAGGAATATTTTTTTTCATTCCTGTCACAAAGCAATCTAAATTTCAGTATTTATTCTAGAAATGTCCTAGCCTTTTACAGGCAAATTATGCATGAAATAATGCAATTAAAACTGAAATAAAAGATTTAAATGCAGCCTCTAGAGGCATCAAATGGCACCACACTGTCTCACTCTTTACTGCCTCTTAAAATGAATGCTCAATTTATAGGAAAACCTTTCTAGTCCTGGCTCTTAGAATCCTCTCATTTTGATGGCACTAATCGTAATTCAGTTTCCCTAAGCCATGGGAACACGTCAATATTTCCTTCATGGTTCAAAATGAACAAACAATTCCATGACCAAACACAACCTTATTGCTTAGTGCAAAGAGGAGTATCTTAAGTTCTGTTTTCTTGACTAGATTGTTACAGCTTTTTAAGAAGATATTGTCATATCCCTACAGAGAGTCCCATTTAATACTTTTGTCATTGCCAGCTTTGGGAATGACACTTGGAAAATCATTGATGCCTTGGAAAATCACTGTGAAGTGAGGCATCTTTGGAAATGGTGGATGCCTTCTTCAAAACTGTTATAAATGCTATGTCTCTAACACTGTAAGTGATATGGGAGGAAAAGACACACACATCTGCAGTGGTGTAACAACTTGCAGAGAGCCTAAACTACTACATTTTTTCTCTTCCCTCGCTCTAAATTGCTAAAGAGTTTTGATGACAGACATTCAACACTCAGAAATACCAGCAAAATAAATGAAAGAGGAAGGGGTTAGATGAATTTTCAGTTCACAGAACTTAATAAATAGGTTATATTTATCTACTGACAGAACAGGATTGTAAATAACTTCATTAAAGTCTCTCTGACTGTAGTAAACTCCATTGCATAATCACGGAAATTGATTTTCTCAACAAGAAGAGAGATCAATATATGGAAACTTCTCCCTCTGACTGTGAGCAATGAAGGGATATCATGACATCAGAATAACTTTAGACAGTGCATTTGCATTATAGAAAATGCTGTTTGAGAGGATCACAGGTATGTCTTTGCTAGCTTGAGTAGCTGAAATTTCACAGAGGAACATCAGGATTTGTTGTCACACTATTACTGTGGTGCTGAGTTTCTAAGAAGCAATCTCACAAAATATCAGCGACACTTCAGTGAAAACCAACAAATCAAAAAGACCCCTTAGTTGGAGATTTTGCAGAGTTCATTGCATGAGAGGCCTAAAATAAACACCATGAACATAGTCGATATTTGAAGTAGCCCACAAAGTTAGATTTTGCCTGTTTCCAGCATAAGGAACTGGTGTATTATTACCTGAAGACTTGCCGACACGGATACAACAGACAGCATGCTGTGAACTTGGTTGTACCCAGCAAGTCCTGACTTGCCACAGCCAGCAGAGTTTCTATGTGTATGACCTGCTGTCATTGCTCCAGAAACTTGCTTGATCATGTACCCACACGGTGGGGTAGTAGATCACTGCTGGCAGCAACACTTCACTGCAATTTTTGTCAGGTTCCAGTTCTGTAACTCTTGAACATTGTCACAGGATCATTTAAAGATAAGGTATACAAGAAAATGACAGAAGCAACATTTCACATTGCAGAACAGCTAATTTGGCTTCCCGTTTACCATACCAGGAGCACATGATTGCTAAGTGTTGGTTGAGCTGATATTGACAGAGATAACAGAATTCATTTTTCAAGGGGTCCACTTTTTTAGCAATCTGCTTAAAACAGTTTAAGTAACTTACCTATTGCAAATGTTCCAAAATGAATGCTTTAATTATTAAACATAATCTCTTATCTGCTGTTAAATTTGTATTTTATTTTATTTGTAAATTTATTTTATTTGTATTTAATTTATTTGTAAATTTGTATTTATTGTATTTATTTCATTTGTAAATTGTATTGTATTTGTTGTAAATTGTATTATATTTATTTTATTTGTAAATTTGTACAGAATCATCTAAACAGGGGAAGTTCAGGTTAGATACAAGGAAGAAGTTCTTTACAGTGAGGGTGGTGAGGCACTGGAATAGGTTGCCCAGAGAAGTGGTAAATGCTCCATCCCTGGCAGTGTTCAAGGCCAGGTTGGACAGAGCTTTGGGTGACATGGTCTAGTGTGAGGTGTCCCTGCCTATGGCATTGGGGTTGGAACTAGATGATCTTAAGGTCCTTTCCAACCATACCTATTCTATAATCCTATGAAATCAGACTGCCAATACCACAATTAGAGTCTTTTAGACCTAAAAGTACAGTCAGTCATATTAACATATTAGCATATCAGCCATATGCTAGTTAATATGTTCCAGGTAATGTATTTAAAAGTATGATGAGGGCAATGGACACAGCCTTTAACATCTGAGAAGTTAAGCCTTTGACTCCTGCATGTAGTTTAACCTTTCTTTGCTCAGACAACATTTTCCTGACATATTAATTAGAATATTGCCTTGTATAATTTTTCTTCTTATGAAAAAGTCTTATAAAGCTGTAGGTCTCCACCAGTGAGAGAATCTACAATGCAGACAGACAGCATCAGATACAGATTTCTTCCTGTTCTTGCACAGAACTGAACCCCAGCCCAAAGCTAATGGCAAAACATCAGTGGTGGCAAAACATCACTAAATCTTGCAGAAGAGGAACAAAGCAGACCAAACATGATGATATGTATTACCGAGATGGTAGCACAGAAGGGATTAGGCAGAGGATAAGCTGTATCTAAACATCAGGCATAACAAAACAGCTGGAAACAAGGTATTCTGGTTCTAGATAGGGTTGCAAACAACAGCACAACGTGTGTTAACGGAAAACATTGCAAGTGAAAACATCTGTAAAAAAAATGATTTCTGTTACTGCAGACTTCAGAATAGGCCATTATAAAACGTGTGTGCTATATTGCCACGTGGCATTCACCCATCACTGGACTGTGGAACCAAAGCAGCTAAAATGCCGATAAGAATCTGGAGGTCATTACAGACGCACCCAGGTTTGTTGTGTAAGTGAGTGCTACTGATAAAACATCATAATGAGAAACCTGATTTATAGAGCATGAAGTGGTCTATGGGGCAAGTAAGCAGTGCCAGAGTTAAGATGTTTTGTAGGTGCTTAGTCAAAAAGTGTGTATATAACACACCAAAGCAGACCATATAGTCTGATGATGGAGTTTGATGATGTCTCAAGAAATGGGATGTTTTACAATGACTCGTACCGTAAAAATGAATCACAGTGTACCAGCAGCTGTTCAGTTTGGCAGAATTATGCTTGCTTGCCTTAGATGTATACTAAAAATATAGAAGTAAACTGCCAGATAGGAATAATAGAGAAGGCAGAAGAACCTACAGGGTTGGATGGTTCCAGTTTATGAGGAGGCTTCTTCTCACCCTAATGGACTAAAAGCAAAGCCCGTAAATGTGTGGGGATTTGGTGGGTTACAAACAAGAAAAAATCTACAGTATTTTGCAACTGAGGTCCACACAAGAAACAAGATTACAGAATACAGTCAATGCTGAGACATTATTAGCAGCATTTCCGTCCTCCCAGCTTTCCTGCAGAAATGTTGCCTTGGTGCTTTCCACAGGAACTTGAAGAGTCCCAGCTAAAATGAAACAAAAATTAAAAAAAAACCCCTCCAGAAATAAAGGAGAAATGATACAGCCTTTACACATGCAAATATTTAAACTATTGAAACATTATCCAGGTAGCTTAGATAGTAATGCAGCTAGTAAGTGCTGGCATGGAAAAAATTATAATTGGAAGCAATGTCTCTAAAGCATGAGATTTTTTTTTGGTGTTATGATCAAGACTATCTACTTTTTTCTAAAGAAACTTCAACTGTTTTGAATAGACAGTGAAATGAGACTCATACAGTCATTGCCCAGGATTCCAGACTGTGCAGCGATTTAGTAATTAAAATGTTAGCAGCCATAGTAGCACCCAGGGCAACTACTTGGGGTTGTAATTTCAGTATCACTACTACTACTGGAGTCATCACCAACTGCAAGGCATTTTTCTCTTAGAATTCTGCTGGTCTAGTAAGAAATTGCTAATGTAATTGTTTATTGGAAGCTATTCAGGATCTGCTTTATGTGAGCTGAAGTCAATAGCTGTCTTTTCACCAATCCTATGAACAATTGTCCCTTACAAAGCAAAGGAAGATACATGTTCATTGAGGATCACCATTTCTATTCAGGGTTATCAGAGCCATTTGTTATTTTGTCACGATGTGTTTTGGCAATTTTTTTTCGTCTTCAAGGCAGAAGTGGGTTCTGACAAGAATTCAAAAGAGGTGATACTATAGTAGTATTATTGCTACTATTTGATACTAGCTGTAAATATTGGTATTTCTGTCTCTAAGATCTACTTTTGAAACATAAGCACATTACCATTCTATTATTATTATCATTATTATTACTACTTCTACTCCTCCTCCTCCTCTTATTTGTATTATTACTCCTATTATTATTATTTCTCCTACTTTTGCAGCCTTCCACCATGACCTCATTGTGCTAGGCACTGTGCAAACCTCAGAAGGCATCATCAAACTGCTTCTGCAAAGGCAGGTGCTTGGCAGCCACCAGCATACCACAGTTCTCCCTGCCACGCAGAACCCTGGGCAGTCCTTGGGGCACTGCAACAGAGGCTACAGAGATCAAATGGACTCTGTCATCTTAATCACTGATCTTTTCCATATTTTAAATGAAAATTTTAGTAATTTTTGTAATGTGTCTCAGGTGTTTTGCAGTAGCTGAGCAACAGCTGCTTAGGAGCATTCACAATATTTTCCATTGTTTTGGCTGGACAGAGATGTGAAATCACCCCACTGCTTCATATTCCCTCAGAGTATGCATTATGAAAATCCAGGAGCACACCACTGATTTGGATTTTTCATTTTGGTCTGTTGTGATCCATTTTGTATTGAGACATCCCAGGATTTAGAATCAGGGCATTTTCAATTTACAACAAATAGTGTTTCACATTTAGATTTTTAATAAAGAAGTTTTCACTCTCCTTTTAATATTGGCTTAAAATTTTGAACTACTTTCCTTCTAATTTTCAAATTTTTCCTCCATATATGTTCCTATCTTTAAGTGCATCTGTGACATATTCTATGTATTTAACATTACAGCTCAGTTATAAATATAAATAGGTCTTTATATTTCCTGCTCTCATATCACTATTTAATGTGGATGTGGATTAGTGCCTCTAAAAGACATGCAAACTTGCCCTTTCAAAGCAATTATTTTATGAGGCATTTTCAAAGATTGCTTTATTTTTACATAATGCTGAAAACAAGTACCAGGCTTTGTGTGTCTGAGCAGAAAGCCTGGAACTTTATCACTATGCAGCCAGTAGGTGTGTTTACTCTTCTTTAGAGAGAGCTTCCTTATGCATTCTGCCACGGCATGTTTAGCTAATTGAGCTATATTCCAGTTTGAGTTTGGAGAGAGCGGAGGGAGAAAAAGAAGAGAGGGAAAGGAGTGAATCACAGTAGATGAAAGTACACAGGAAGACATCAAGGTCTGCTGGGAATCAGTCAGGATCATACTTCCTCTTGGCAACATTAGACATGGAAGGCGAATTAAGAGATAGGAACCTGAGTGGGTATTTTCTTGTAAAAAGGTTATATAAAAAGCATGAATAAAGGAATTACATTAGTATGAGTGCCAAAAAGCTTGTGTGTAGTGGGTGCACACCTGATGCATTCACATCACACTTTAGGAATTATTTCTCTCTGAAATATACTGTATGTTTTCTTTTTATATTGTAATTTAAAAACAAATTAGTCTGTGAGCCCCTGGATAAAATAATCATTCTGAAAGAATGATTCCAGAATCTGAAATCCAGAATTGTTCTGAAAGAATGATTCCAGAAGAAAGCAGTCAACCCTGCATTTCAACTGAAGACAGATCAATTTATCGAGGCAGCTACTAGCTGCTTCCTTCATTTCTCTTCTCTGCTTCCCTCTCTATAGTCCATCCAAAAACTATGTAATAATTAAAACATAGACTTATATATACATTTACCAGCACAATTATGAAATGTTTCCTTTCAAAGGAGGTATAAAACTTGGCAAGAAAAATATGACCAGACAAAAGTCCGTCCTTTCCTCAGTAGCCTGTCTTCAGCAATGCCTGGTAGAAGCCATATAGGGAAGAGTACTAGAAGCAAAGGCAAATACAGCGGTTTGGGGTTCTTTCCTGGTTTAGTCCCTTGGCTTTCAGCTATAATGGTAGGCACTTTCTGATCTTCAGACTGAAGTAGGATCATCATATCATCTGATGGATTTACCATCTCTTAGTTTAACTAATCCTATTTATTATTTTTAGCCTCCTCAACATCGTGTGGCAATACATTTCACGATAGCATTGTGAGTTTTATTATATGCCTTGTAGTGCTTGTGTTATAAGAAATAATGATGCATCATTTCCATTCACCTCCTCTGTGGTGCTGATGACTTTATATAGCTTTTCCCCTTAAAAACATCTTTTCTTCAAGCTGAAGAATCAAAGCCTGTTTATTGTGTGGAGCCTCTAGGTAGGTATTCGCACTCCTGCATTATTTGTATGTCTATTATAAAACGCATACATCTCAGTATCTGAACAGTATGCAGAACGCAGGTGACCCTAGCACAGTGATCCATGGTTCACTCTGAAATGTGTTCCTGGTAATTCTGTAATTTAATTTGTCTTCTAGACTACAGTGGAATACAGAGTTAATATTCTCAAAACACTGTCCACAATTACCCACTAGTTTCTCTCTTGCTGGAAATAATTTGCAAATAATGGTTTATTTCTCACTTCATTATTCATCGTTAAGGACAAGGTTGTCTCATTAAGAACAAATTCTCCCATGAAAAACAAGCTAAGTTACTCCTATACAAATTGTTATGCATGGGAATATTTTCATTCATTTTGACATTCTCATACTTGCAGTCCCCCTAAAGACTCTGCTTCATAGTCAGTGGGCTTGGAACGGCCCTAGTGGGCAAGTTCTTGCACATTCTAGTAGTCATCAACCACTTCTGGGCAGATGTCTGCAGCAGTAAACTTGTGAGATCCAATTTTTACCACTTGTCTAGCTAGTTGACAAGAAGAGTAAAAGACTAATGCAGAGTTTTCTAGACTTAATACTTTGAAAAATAGACATTCACATCTAATCTAAATTGCTGCATAGCACAACTTACTGTTTTTCACCCTGTTAGTCCCATAACAGGCCTTATAGATGTTTTTTTAGAAAGGCATATATTCTTCAGACAAAATCCACAGGTAACTTCACCCTATTCACAGTGGCTACACCTGCTAAAAAATTGAGTGTGATTTTTCATCCTTTTCATCTAGGGGAAAAATTATTTTGATCTTTCTCTGCCAGATTCATGAGTTGCATTTTAGCAGATCTACTTCCCTCTCTCCACCAAAGCATCTTGAACACACACAAAATAGGAAATAAGAGCTGTTCAGACGATTACAACCAGACATGATTTGCTTTCCCTTGGAAGGATTACTTGTCCAATTACTACTTTCAAAATTGTTGCAGCTGATGTTACGGGACTATGTGGAGATAGCAACTATACATTACAAAAGCCTTTTGAAATCAGCACAGATTTCAAAATGGAGCTATGCAGGAAATAGTGGTGAGCATGTCTAGAGGAAGAAAAGGGATCAGGCTTTAAAGGCTATTACAAAAGTAGCTAGTTTTGTTCCTAGTAGAATTTACAAAAGTAGCCTTATCTTCTTGCAGTACTTCTAGCTCATTTAGGTAATTCTGTAAATATCACAAGGCCTCTCTCTGCATTTTACCTGCACAAATTTTGTCCAACAGTGACTTTAAAATAATGGTTTTTAAAAAGTTCTTACAAATGCCATGTATTTTGATGCTCCCACAAACAGACCAGGGACAGGACAGGAGGTGGAGTATGAAACAACATGTGAATGGCTAAGAGAGAGGAGGTCACACATACTGACATCCTGAGACACTCTTCTCAGAAATGTTTTTCTTTTAACAAGTGTTGAAATTAACTGGAGTGAAAAAACAGTTGTGAAATCAAAATTCTTCTTTCAGAAAACCAAAATATCCATAAAATAAAGAAGAGGTTGGTAGCAGGAAAACTAATGTATTCTGTGCAGGCTAGGAAACTGCTTACAAATGAATGCAATGCAAACTAGAACTATTACTCTCTTCAGAGTTTGGAGGTAGTACTAGTGCATTATATGAACTTATGTTCCTGTTTGGGGCAGAAAATGTGAAGAAAAGGTGACTTCAGCGGACATGAAGAGAAGGTATGTGAACTGTTTTATGAGGGCTGGATTAGATGATCCTCAGATGACCTGACTAGTGCAGGGAGGGAAAATAAAACAAACACTCTGAGTGCTATATCCATCACATAATAATTACCAGCGGCACAAGTTTACCTTACATAAATACTGGCTATGGGAGTGGCAGTAAAAGAGCTATGACAGTGCTTGGATGTCCTTCTCCCAGAGCCCTGAGCTGCATTGTAGATGACCTGAAATTTCAACACTTTTATGGACAACTACCAAATTCAGGAAGAGTTTCTGCTTCAGAGCCAGAATTTTTACTCAGCACTAGTCTCTGTGAGGAGAAGTTTTCTTTCCTAGACCAAAATATAAACATAACAAATTGCAACCAGATTGGAAGATCTGACACAAATAATTCTGAAATAAAGCATTAAATGTGGGTGTGTTCCAATGACTCTTAATGAATAGCAAAGCATGCTGTAGCAGGGTGTGGGCTGGGCTCCAGGCATGTGGGTTTTGCCCCCTGAGCATGCTTGGAACTTCTTTGCTTCAGACAAGCACTCCAGAAGCAGAGATCTTTAACTGCTCAGGGCCGACTGGCTGCCCAGGAGACAGATTTGGAAATAGAGGCTCCTCAGCAGTGCATTGGCAGTGCATTGGCATTGTATCAGTTTGTTCGTATTTAATACTAACTTGCAGATGACAATACATCACCACAAAACATCCTTAAGTTGTATTGAATTGCCACTTTCCAATAAAATTGCTTTTTCTTCTGAACATTCCTGTGCAATCTAATTTCTGGGGCAATAAGAAATCAGATATTGCAATGTACATCAGCACTTAATTGGCTGCAGCTCCCCTGCTTCTATCTAGAGGTGATAAAACGTGTAGAAATCCAGTTCTGCTGAAATCCCCAAAGATGAAGAAATGTTTTTTAAAATTGAATTTCAGGTTCTTAGACATTAAATGCTTTTAGAAACTTCACTCTTGACCTTTTGCCAGGCTGCAGAATTTTTCTTGCTGAAGAAGTAGTCAAGCAGTCTAACCCTGAGCATGATGCTTAGGTAGCCAGTGGAGCTTGCTGTGCAGGTGACAGGAGGACGCCCTTTTGATTTATAAGCTAAGCTGAAAAACAAGTCTAAGAAATGGCCTCTTACTGTGTTTTCAGGGCTTCCATTAAGATGTCCTGCTGCTTCTCAGAATATTTTTCAGCATAAAATTTTGTCACCTCCTTTTCCGTGTATCTGCAATAATCAGAAATGGTGTTTTGCAATGACTTCTAAGTAATGTGATATACAGCCACTAGAAACCTCCTCACACATAGGAAATTGCCAGGCACCTGAGCTAGCTCCCAGGGTGGCAGACTCTGACACTGTGATTCAGTTTTTCTGAGGAAATGGTTTCTTTCTTTCATTATTGGAAAGAAAGAAGGGAGTGAGAAGACCTCAACTTTGTTTCTTCTGTTTCTTTCTCTTACTTTTCTTTAAATTCAGTATCCCACTCATTTAGGCACAAAGTGATTAATAACTGGTGACCTTACTGTCATTTTTAAGATTATTTAAGAACACAGTTTAGCAAAGAGTGCTCATTTTCTGTGATGTGCCAGAAGGATCTGTTCTGCTGCATGACACTGGTTGGTACCCCTTCTTAGTAAAGGGTAAGGCACTAAATAGAGCTATGACCCAAATGTCAGTACACCAGTAGAGATACCTGAAGGTCCTTTGCTGCTCAGCTGAGGGGCAGCGGAACACACTGGAGTTTTTGTTAGGCTATCTAATTATGTTTAATTGCATGATGCTAGCATTCAGCAATCTCAGCACAAATGAAACCCCATTGAGTCAGACATCCAGATGCCCAGAATCAAGAGCTTACTGCCTTACGCTGCTTCTTTGCGCTTTCTACCAGCCTATTTCTGCCTTCACCTTTGCATTAATAATCACAGTTGCTGTCTGAATGTACTGGCTTTCTATACAACAGCATGCAATACTCCATGCCAGAGGAAATTTCATTGCTCAGTGCCTCATTTTCCCTTTCTCTAAAATGGAAGACATCAATAATATTTCCCTTACAAGTACTGTAAATAAATCTTAATATAGTCAATACATTCATAGCTGTGACTTGGCTAACAATTTTGAAAATGGAAGTAAAAGAAATATCTATTAATGCACCAGATGTTACACTGAATCAAAGCACTGCCACAATTAAGACATCCCTGGGACAGCAAGCATTTCTAATTAAGGAAGACAAAGGACAAACAGTAGATGTTGGGGATTTTTTTTTTTGCATCTATTTATACAATTTATTTAAAATACCACAGTCATCATGTTTGGGAATATATTAATGTCATTGCCACCAAGCCATATAGAGTGTGTGGCTAAATCAGTGCCCTCAGAAATATGCTGAAGTACGTATGTGGTCTCTGCAATAACTCCAGAAAAGCATATGTTTAAACTGAACAGACATATCTACTTTTATGCCTTGGATATCAGCTCCAAGCAGTTAAAGGTTATTTTTAGTTTTAGCTCCTTTTGCTAGCAGTCTAGCTTTCCTCTCCTTTTTATATACATATCTTTTTTTATATGCATATCTTTTTATCCATATATCTGTAAAGAGAGAAAAAAGGATAAATCGGGAATATAGGGACAAAGAACATTCAGAGAGTGCTTGGGAGTGGCTGTCTTGTATATCACTGGTTTTTAGCTACCTTGAGATGGTAGCACATTTTGGTAAGTCAGATTTGCTGAATTCATCTCATGTGTACTTCTCATGCTGACGTTAGGGCCATGGGAAGGTTTTCCATGGGAAAAACCTTTCTTCTCTTTGCCAGGGTTTAATACATAGAAATGTGTAATCATTTAACAGTTGCTGACATGCCAATATTCATGCCAATATAGATTAAGTTCTTTATATTTTTTTTAACAGACCATTGCTGGTGCTCTTTCCAAGTAAAGTAAAATAAAAATATTGTGAAATAAGTATTCTCTTAAAATGTAAACTATATGAAACACAGATGTATGGGTTATGTGCCATGTCATGAACCCTAACTGATATCCTCTTGCAGCCCTACTCTAGATGATGTCTCAGTGAAAAGACAACCCTTATTCTCACACTGAAAGAACATGGGAAAATAATAATTCCATATTCAAAGAGAACCAAATATCCCAAGTCTAATCAAATCTTCCATCATCTAAAGGAAGATGAAGTAACATTACAGGGTTTTGAATTGTCCATTTCACAGACATAAAAAGTAAATATTCAGTTATTCATGCAGATTATTTATTTTATCCTTCTCCATCCAAGAAGATGTATTAATCATTTGTGCCTGATGAGCACTATCAAAGATTTATAAAGTCAAAATCTAAACCTCAGGGCTCCTAGATTCTTAAAACCCCCTGTACTTAAGTGCTTACACATTAAATGTATTTTGGCTCTACAGCTTGTGGCCAAATGCCATATCTGATACAGCTTTTCAATACCTCAACATGGCTGATAATGATAATTATCATTTTACATAATTAATTACAGTAATAAAAATGGAAGTAAATGACCAAAATCTACACTAGCAGGAAGAGGAAATAGTATCAAATCTAATCCTGCAGCTCCGCAAATTTGGAAGAGAACTACTATTGTTGCACATCTCATAATTCCTATTTTGATAAAAATATCTAATAAAACCTAGGAATGCTTATTTTGCTGCTTCTTCTTTTTTTTTTTTTTGTTTTTTTTTGTTTGTTTTTTTTGGTTTTTTGTTTTTTATCTATTACCTGTGTGGTTAACAAGTATTACAGCCATGAAGATATCAAAGTTAAAAAATATGGTTTTAATTTGTCATCCCTTAACACAATACTTTACGCAGGTAATAGGAACAAATAATTTGCTGTGTTGCTTTTAAAGGTATGAATGAGTCCAGTCTGAGAGAAGAAAACTTCAAAACTGGACATTCAAATACATAGTCCATCATTTTTCCCCTCCCTACCTGCTAATACTCAGGTTCTAGAAAAATTTCATAAGTCTGAGAAGGTCTGTCTGGAAAGGCTGGGATTACAAGGTAGAAATCAGTAAGATAACTATGATTGTTGGTTCCTAATAGTCAAACCAGAGCAAATATGCTCTATCACAATCTGTAGAGGAAGATGCACCCAGTAAAAAGACATCATAAATCTATATACAAACAAATATTTACAATTCAGAAACATGAAATATGGTACTTTTTCAGACATTAGACACCTCCTGGGCAGCTGCAGGCAAATACTTCTATAATGCAGTGCACTGAAGTTATACACTGAAGGTGTTATATCCATTGTTTTTGAAAAAGGAAGCACATCTCATTTTCTCTTTTAATGATTGCCAAAGATGGCACTGGCTTTTATGAAAGAGCTCTGTAGTTTATCACTAGTAGGAGACTTGGACCTATGGTTTCTTTCTTAGATTAAGATAGTTAAATTTCCTATCTGCTCCACTGGGAAGAACAGACCAGATTGTGGGGGACATCTGTCACCGTCTGTTTGGCGTGACTTTTCTCTTATTCTGGCTTTAGGAGATGCCTTGGTAGCCCAGTCTTCTATAGGAATTCCAGTAGCCAGGTTTATTCTCAGTGTGGAATATTTACAAAGTTCAGAAGCATGGATAAAGAAGGGTCTATGAGAATAGACCCATTGGAGATAGTTTTATGAGAAAAGGGCAACTTTAAATATAGCACTGTCATTTATATGGAAAACAACTGGGCACAAAACTGCACACACACTTCACCACCACCCAGACACTACCCATAATCCACTCATCCACTGGTACTGCTAGTAGAAAACACATTGTCCACATACTCACTTTTCTGCGGCTCTCATTCTATAAAATCACGGTTCTATCTTTCACAGATTAGCTTTCTTCTCTCCTAGACTTTTCTACTGACAGCTGGTACCAGCCAGAACTCTCAAGCCTGAGACCCCCTAGTGAAGGGCTGAAAGAACATATCCTCAGCACTGTGCCCGAGTCTGCTTTCCTCGGGGACCATTTCGTTGCTATTGAGGAAAAGCTTTCCTCTCTGCCCATGCAATCAGTGACAAAGCCCAGAAAGTACTTGCTTTTATTCTGCTAATTACTTTAACAAGCTAAAGAAGGCTTTGCGTTCTTTTTGGTGTATATTACATATGTGGTACTATGCCACTCTCCTTACCTTCTTTTGGAGCGTTGGTATGACGCAGTTCTGCTTCAGTTATGAGTTGAGAACCACTGTCCTGCAGTCTGTTCTTAATGGGTTCTTGGAAAAAAGAGAAGAAATCATACCTCCTACAGAGGTTAAATTGCTACTACTTGTTCCTGCATCTCTGACCCAGGGCTGCGTCATGTTCCAAAAATTGTTTCTACCCTCACAGGCACAGCTTGTTAGTGATATCCCTGCTATGTATGACACACTGTATGCATCGCTTAGTTTTTGAGGCTGATCTCTTTCAGAAATGCTGTATGCACATGCAGAAGGCAGGTTCTGACCTGAGTTTAGTATACATACACATATTTCAGGGGACTGTGGAGGAAACTATAGTGCATTCATCTCACAGAGCATTGATGAGAATCCGAAACTAATTATGTTGCGGTGAACGGAGAGTTTAACATGTGTTTGAACGCTCAGGCTGTTATATTTTCGCTACTGCAACACTGGTGTTGGATCTCAGAAGTATCACTCCCTAAGCCCAGGAGGGAGTTTACACATTCTCTTCATTTTTCTACCAGCTTACGTCTTTTACACAGGAGAAGAATAATTAGAAAAAAAATAAAAGAAGTGTGATTTGTGACTTCTCTGGAAAGACAGCAAATCCAGCTGGTAAAAAGGTCAGCTCTTCTGATGCTGGACCAGAGCCTGTGTCACAGCGGCATGGTCACTTCGCAGGTGAAACTCCTGTAAGTGTAAAAACAAGAGATAGAAGCAATACTGTCTAGGCAATACAGGGAAGGGTGAGGAGATGGGCTTTTAGCCCACAGAGATTGCCCAGGAAAGGTTACACGGGCTTAGAAAGGTGATCTTGCCTGGTAGGTATTATCCAGAGAATCATAGAATGGTTTGGGCTGGAAGGGACCTTAAAGATCATCCAGTTCCAAATGCCTGCCATGGGCAGGGAAACCTTCCTCTAGACTAGGTTGCTCAAAGCCCTGTCCAACCTGGCCTTGAGTGTTTCCAGGGATGGGGCATCTGCCACCTCTCTGAGAAACCCTTTCCATTGTTTCACCACCCTCACAGTAAAGAATTTCTTCCTTATACCTAGTCTGGATCTACACTCTTTTAGTTTAAAACCATTACCCATTGTCCTATTGCAACTAAAATGTTGTAGTCTTGCTAAAATGTTTGTCTCCATCTTTCTTGTAAGTCTCCTCTAAGTATTGGAAGGCTGCTCTAAGGTCTTCTGGTGCCTTCTCTTCTCCAGGCTGAATAACCCCAGCTCCCTCAGCCTTCCTTCATAGCTGAGGTGTTCCACCCCCCTGATCATTTTTGTGGCCATGACAGGCTGTACTTCCAAGACAGCATTGAAAAAATAAATTTTATGAAAATGTTTAAAACATGAGCACAGAACTAGGTGTTATCTTGAGCAGGAATATATGCTTTACCCTAAGTGTGCCTTTGGAACTGCTGGAGCTGAACTAAAGTAGTTCAGCTTGAACCTCCAGGAGACAAGGGCAAATGCAGCTATGCAAATAGGAGAAGGTGAAAGACCCCATGGCTCAGATGTGACTGAAGAAAGACCTCAGTTCTGAGGTAATTTGTGTGAATTGACAAATTTCCAGGCATGCTTTCTGGTGTGCTCTGCAGGAAGCAAATCTTGCTCACCAAAAAACAGCTTGGACAAGCAGTTCTTGCCCAGGCTTTCTCACACAAACACTCGGGTCCAGTATAGATGCTGTAGGAACAATCCTGTAAGTAAAATTGCTTCCCCAGTTAAGTAGCCCTTATTTGGTAGTTGGCCTAACATCCTGACCTAAAGAAATCATATCAAAAGTAAAGATAAAGAGATGAGCTCAAACCAGCAGAGAAAGAACAAACTTAACTTACTGCTGAAAAGTCTCAGAGAAACAAAAAAACCTCAAACCAACCGAAAAATTCCCCTTCAAAATATCTAACTACTATAGCATGATTTTCATCAAGTGATCACATTATGTTGATTAATCACTGCAGGAAATGAGTACCTCAATTCAGGTTTTATGCAGACCAGCAACAGGGTGCAAGGAAGTCTGCATTGCATATTGCTACTATACCTTTCAAGTTTTTACAGCCCTCAAGAGAAATGAGGCATTCATAATGCGGGGGAAATATAAAAATCATAGAGAGCACCATAAATCTAAAGGACTAAGTTGTGGAAATCACATCTTTAAACTGACACAGCTGTGATTAACTGGCAATGGCTTTTACAGTTACAAAAGTTTTGGATATAGTTATTTGCCCAGAGAAGTTTCTGGTGAAAAAAAAAGAAAAAAAGAAGAAAAAAAAGCAAACCAGAGCAAGTACAAGTATTTAATCAAATCCTTGTCTTGGGGCTGGTGGGATGGAATATGTTAAACCACAAGCCTTGCACCTCAGGAAGCTTGGTTTTGAATCTGTTCTGATCACAGAGACTTAACTTTCCAGTAGATGGTGGCTAAAACCACCCACAGGATTCAGTAGTCTCTGTTCAGCAGAGCTCTGGAATAAATCATCACTCATGACTAAGCTCTACTTGTTCAGCTGTCTTTGCAAGTTTAGATAATCTCTGTCCCCACTTTCCAGTATTCAAACATCAACTTGCCAATCAAAATTAAAAAGGACATACGCATGTGTATATATTGTGCGTATAGCTAAAGAAAACAAAGGTAATTATTGTAGATATAGAAATCTACATACAGGCCTGAATCACAATTGACTTAAATGCTATGGAATCATTTGTACTTACTCAGGAGTAACGCTGCAAATCAAAGTAATAGTGTCCTTCGTCCATTTTGCATTTGCTTTCTCTGCAGGAGACTGTACAAAGTGAAAAGCAAGCACAGCAGTGCTTTAAGAAATATAATCTTCCACCAAGGAACTGCTTTACAACTAGAGAGCAAAGATCTAGGTCTAGACAAAAATCCTCCTGCGTTTGACCAGGATGGTTGTGCCTGTACAAGCATATTGATCAGGCTTGAGAACGTTGCTGGGCATGAAATGCAACTGTATGGCTTGCAAAACTGCTAGAGCAATCCCCTGCACAATTCTACCCTACATAAACTCCTATACAATTTCCGGTCAGCCTGGACCAGAACCATGGCTTTACTGTAGTTTTGCTTCTTTATTTGCGCTCATGCATGCTAAAGTTGGCAAGAATGTATGTGAATAAAGATCCATAGACCAGTCAACATAAGGGAACAGTTTACACAAAGTAACATAATCACATAATAGAATTAGATTAGAACAGCCAGAATTTTTAGCCTTATCCAGTGGGTCAATGATATCCTAAAAGCCAAAACCAAAATCAGGCCTCATTTGGACCCATTCATAAATTTTTGCACTATACCAAAGCATCTGCTGCTTAGGCCATGGCAACTCCATTTACAAGGAAACAAGTAAAAAAATTTCATAATAAATCTCACACATAGCATAAAATCTTTCAATTCTCTAAGGAAAAGTTTGATTCAAGTAAATGGACCTGGAGTTTACAAACATAAAACATCTCTGTGGAAAGAAGCAAATGCATATGTTGGCTTATTGATGGAAAAGCCCATTTCAAACCAATTGATGGAAATTGTTCAAGGAGATTAATCTAGTAGATCAATAGCATTTGTTAAAGTAACTACTATCCCAGTAAACTTTCCTAATAGCAACAACACAGGAAAAAAAGAATCAGGGAAGGAAACACCAGCAAACCAAGCTGAACCCTATTTAAAGACAGAGCCAGAACTACGGGTAGGGAGTATTTTAAACGTACACTGCCAATTTTGCTTACTTGAAAGGAAATTGTAATAGGAAATTGTGTATATAAACCTCCTTAGCTTTTAACAGCATCCTTCTTGGCATACTCGTTCAGTCACACATTCTTGTTCTCATGTATAAGTTAATAGTTTGTACACATGCTTTTCATAGTGCAGAACTGTAATTTCAACACTTGTTTATTATTTGTGGCTACACTTTTTTGCATTTTAACTGAAATATCCTCAGTATTGTATTTTAATGCTAATAACTGATGCTTTTCCAAATGCTAGCTGTGTGAGCAAAAGATTGAGTGACAGGGACAAGAACTGCAGTGGATCAGAAATTCAGGTCACATTAGAATAGCTGTAGAGAATACAAAATCGTTGAATGACGTAACAGCTAAACTGTCATCTTCCCAACAAGTCCTCTCTTTTCTTACAACTTTTTGGAAGTGGAAGAGACCACTGGAGACTTAAATGAATAAATAAATAAATAAATAAATGAGGCAAACCAAAACCCGAACTTCAGTTTTTGGAAGTTCTTTAGCACCCACCCTTTGTAACCAGGGCATAAAATGCTACTGGTGCTGTCAAAAGATGTGACTGAACAAAAGATGCAAAGGGCCAAAGCACACAGTGTTCGAAGGAATCTGAAGAAAGGTTGATACTACAGGAGCGTAAGGGAGACCTTGGTGTTTCCTTCACAAACAATAGCCATATATCAAGATACCTTTTAAGAAGAAAAAGAACATGTTACAAGTAGGAGCAACTCAGCAGCCATGTAACAAATGAGCTTTTTGATACTTGTGTCCTACTGCTTAGCATGGCAAGCATGAAATCTAAGTTTGCAGAAGATAATAAAGAGCCAAATAGTGGAATAATACAATTTCACACAGATGGAATATTGCATGAATAGCAACATACCAGCTACACACTAACACATGCAGAGGAGGCACGCCTAGGCCTTTGAAAGTCCCCATGGGCAAAACATGTTATTGCCAAAAGGACAGCAAGTCATATCTACCAAACGCTACCACATTAGGGTATATAAAAACTGTATTTGTAACGCACTGCATTTGTCAAAAGAGTGTTGTAAACAGTGATATTCTGATCCTTAGTTTTGAGTTAATACGACTGTTTTAATTTATATTCCTATATGTAGATGCAAGTATACTTACTTTTAAATATATAGTTACATATTTACATTAACATGTATGTTTAAATTAGCTTCACTGGGCTCTGAGTCCTCTCATCATCAAACTCCATACTGAATTGACCTTGGTAGATGGTTGTAAGCAGAAGTACCCCCTAACCTCAAGTTATTTGTCTAGGAGAGATGGAGGCAGCAAGTTTTTTTTTCTCAAACAGTCAGCAAAATAATTTGTTCAACAGCTCACATGGGAAGAATAATCTGACCAGAGTTGAAAACCAGCAAGGAAAGTATCAGTCACCCATTCCCTTTCTGGGCCATTTTACCTGTACAGACTCCATCAGAATATGTAAATAAAATATGAGACGGGCTCCAAGGAACTGTGAGCTAACTAAGCCATTATTCATTCTGCCTGAGATCTGTAAGAAAGTGACTACTGCTGTAAGCCTACTACATACAAATACAGTGGGACATTGCCTCAAGCATGTTATTAGGCTGAGCTGAACAGCCAGAGGACAGCAGGTTGGAGAAAACTAGCTCTTTTTTTAAGAAAACCCCCTCATTTCTCCCAAACAATGGAAAGCTTTCTCTTTAAAGGTTACAAATTAGAATTGCTTTGCTGATGATAAGCTCTGGCTTTTGTTGAGCAAACCTTAAGCCAGGAGTTCCTGTATTTTTTTTCCAGACGTGGTCTCTTGAGACTTGTGCTGCTCTTGCTTCTGCAGCAGTCACTGCTCCTGCTGCTAGTGTTATTCCCACCGCTTCAGCATTTTGCAGAATGCCAGCTTTCTGGAACTGGCTGAAATCCAATAGCTGACGCCTTGCGCAGGGGCTCACTACATCCAGTGCTGCTACTAAAAGGGTCTTATGCCCCGTTCAGAGGCTTCAGTTCCCATGTGTTGAATTACACTTTCTCTCCCTTGAATGTGAATGGAAAATGTTCGCCACATTTAAGAATATCATCCTGAGGGAGCTATTACAGAGCCTAATAAAAAAATGCCAATTTAAAATCTTTTTGGTTTTTAATGTGCTGTTCCTCTTTTTCACCTGTTCTGACACTAGGCTTTTGCAAGGCACTGAGACCTAAAGCAAGCCTTACTTACATTCCTTAAGATTTCTTTTCTCTAGCAACTGAAGAGCTGTAACTGTGCTGAGAACTGGGGCACAGCAAAGTTGTGGCCCTCAGCTACTATTGGCTTCATTCATTTAAGGCAGCTCTATTTAAGCAACCTCCCAGTTTTTCAGGTGGACAAATCCCTCTTGGAGGGGGCCCAGGCTGTGTGACCTGTGCCAAATTATTTGCTGCAATCTGCACTCCATAGTAATTCACAAAAAAAAGAAGTTGGTCATGAGTACAAACAAAGTTTAATGAACACAGCACATGTTTTTTCCAGTGGCTGTATTTTCTTAGATTTTCTGCTCTTATGTTAAAAGGTAATGTGTGCATTCAAAAGCAGCTTTTGTCCATTGCAATGATTTTGTTTTGCTGTCAATTAATGTTTGGATTATCAACCTCTTGGATCCCACACTGAACTGTTCAACAGGTGAATACAATATGGCATAAACTTTCTCAGTGGAAAACTGATGATGCATATTGAGAGATTATGGTGCAGGGACTTTGAAATGGAGTAGCAGTTAAGCCAAAGCTGGTATAAATCCTGCCTGTCGTGCTGTCTGTGGGTACTGATTTTAGTGAAGTCTGAGATTTCACCACTAATTCAGTTTTTGTTTTGCAAAAAGTCACTGTTTCTTCCAACTTTAAGGTCTTCAAAATACGGAATATCTCTTCCATTACAGAATTCAAGCTCCAGCACGTACACTCCAATCACAGGCAAATTCTAAGTCATTTAGGGTAGCAACGATGTATTTTTTCCTCTCTCCCATAGTTATATTTGTGTAAGATACTTAGCATTCAATAATAGTACCACTTTGACGGAATAATAAATCTAACAAAACAAAAGCAACAGCTTTCAAAAGATTCAAGTTAATATCCACCCATGTAATTAAAATGAGCTCATAGGCAGTGAAAAAAATAGTACACTCACTGAATTAATAACCAGTCCCACAAATGTCTGCATATTTTATGAGCTGCAGATGTGCATTTATACTTTAAACATGCCCACATGAGAGTACAACACGGTTTGTCATATATTTGCTGTGTTTTCATGACAAAACAGCTCTATAGAAAAACTGAGGACTTCTTCTTTAAAAGCAATTATAAAATGCTTCTTTAGACATCCTTATGCATTTTATATAACACTGTACATTCAAAATACTGCTTTAATTCCAGTATCTATTTTTAACCAGTTGTGTAACCCATTTAGATAAACACAGCAGGAAAGATGTTTTTACTGTTCATCTAAGTGTTTTTAAAAAGACGACTGAAGAAAAATTTTACTCCAATACTATGTGTAAAAGCATGGCATAACCTTCAGATGTCGCTGAGATTAGCTGAAGTCAAGAAAGTGCTTCAGGCGCGGTTTAATTCTTAGATGACTGTTTAACTTCGAACAGAGTTCTCAAAACAGTGCCCAAATGCACAGTGCTTGTTGAACAAATTCTGATTTATTGAAAGTAAACATTTACATTGGCTACAATGTTATAACTGTTACAAAGCTGGATAAAAGAAGCTTAAATAGCAATAGAAAGCAAGTGCAGTAAAAAGTGAATAGAGAAAATATTTGGCCTTAGTGATCTTCTGGCAGTATTTACATTATGTACATTTTGTTAAATATTTGTAGTAACTCTAAGGCACCATAGGCTAAATAGCAGGCTGCAGTACTATTTTGTGCATGGAATTTAATAAATTTATTTGGAGAAATAAAGGCTGTATAGTTAAAAGAAACAGAGGCATATTTTATGTTTACATAAAGGAGTGTCTGCTTCTTAAAATTCAAAGATACAATACATACTGGGTAAATTCAAAAATTATTGTAGAGCATTAAACTATACAGAATGTCTGGGTCAAAGGACTATTTTTACTGACTTGCTGGTAAATGTTTAATGTAGTCTATTCTTCAACAGGTTTTTAACACGCTAAATATGTTCATCTAAAAACTACTTGATTTTTTTTTGTTTCCCTTACAAAAGTCTTATACCTAGTACGTATACAAAATCCCAGTGTAAAGTATAACGGGTAGTAATTTACGTTGTAGCTGTTCTGCAGCAGACTGAAACTTAGCAGGAACATGCAATCAAAATACTATGAAACAGCAGCTCAAGGTGTTTTATTCCCCCCACTATTGCCAGTGGCTGTTGCTCCAGCCAGTGAGCAGGGGTACAAAACTGCTATCCCAGGAAAGACAGAGGAGGCCAGCGCTTTCAGACCAGGCATTTCCAAAACCAAATCTGGAAATTCTAACTTCTGGCAACATCCTTGTGCATACTGCACGACACCGTGCCTGCAGAACTGGCCTGCTTTGAGTAAACCTTCCCATTTTTAATTATCCCCTTCTGAAACACAAGTGTTCCTCCACTTCTGAGCACTTTAAGGAATAAATCTGGTTATTATCACAGCCCTGGCTGACTAGACTCAAGATCCTTTCTGAACAACTTCCACTTAACCAACTTAACCACTCCAGACAATGGACCTTGCTCAGTTTAGTCAACAGGCTCGTCTTTCACCTTGAGGTAGTGTTGGTAATGAAGAAATTGCACAGGACACCAGATTAATGCCCCGGGTTTGCAAATAAATCACCATAGGATCCTGCATGCCCCAAGAGACCAGTGGATGCATGGCCAGCACTAGCCAGGCTGCCACAGCACTGGCAGATGGCGGAGGGGCTGTGCATGGCGAGGCTGGGACCCATCTGCTGGGGGCCTCCCAGCAGTTTCTCCTCTTCATCCTTCCACCACTGGGGCTTTCCCACCACCATGCAATCAACGAGAAGCTGAGCCCTGCTCACATCTGCACACTGACCCCATCACAATGGCCCTTCGCCTTAGTGGCTTCTAAAAAGAAGCCATGAGAGTGAGGAGTGGCTGGTACAAAAACTACCCGTTTGTTCAAGGGTCTGACCTTCAACACCTCTGATGGGTGCTCAGCACAACAGGGCATCTGGCCCCAAATCTATCCGTTGTGAAAATGCTATGGTGACAGAACACTTTTGCATTACCTTCCTGTCAGTCATGGCTTGTACTCTTTGTATCTGACTTAGATCTTCCAGAGCAAAGAAGAAATACATCTAAAGTAATATAATGCTATTTTAGGGTGCTTTTTAGTGTTTATCTGTAAATCATGTATTTCTTCATTCAGTTGTCCCTTTCTGGTTATTTTTTGCACTTTGTACTCATCCACATTGGAAGTACCCCAATTGCTTACGCAATAGTAAATGGACTGGAAGCAAATTATAACTGATCTAAGCACAAAGTCTTCATTTGGAGTGATCTTGTATTTGTATTAACAAAAGCATCATCTTAGCATTATTCACTGGATACATTTTTAGTAGCAATAGTTATAATACTAAAATTATACAGCATTAATACCAGCTTTTCAATGGTTTTAGAATTAAAACGTAAGCATAAACAATCCTGGTGTCATCAACTAGTTCCTGTAAAATACTACACAGAATATGACACAAACTGGTCATTTTATGTTAAGTACTACAGAGCCAATGACTCAGGTTATCAAAAGAGAGAAGGACTGCTGAAGAAAACAGAGCTATGCTGATTCATATCATAGGAGAAGGTAACTCAAATTGCTTAACCCCTTGAATGCTAAATATTTGCCTGAATCTCAAGAAAGGTTTAAAATCATATTTTTTTTATTCCTTTCTCAATGTTCTCAATATGGCAATTCATAATTAGGGTGCAACATTAAGGTATTAACATAATTTTTATGTCAAACCTTATTTGTGAGTTTGTAATTTGTCGTGGGATGTAGAAAGAAGTTCTTTCCCAAGAACTCCCTTGGTTGCTCTGTGCTGAACATGGTCACAACTGGATAGCAATGGCTTTGTGGAGATTTCTACCATGAGAGACAGTAGAGCCTGCGGCTCTATCTTCTTTGATTAAAAGCTATCTGTGGAAAGCCTGCATCTTTACAGCAGGAGTTAGAAAGATTGCTTTATCACCAGTATGTATGCATGGTAACAGAGGATGGGAAATGCAAGGGCTCTGGGGATAACACAGGGTCCTTGCTCAGATGACCATGGCTTTTTTTTTTTTGTACTTTCATTCCCTGGAATACATGTGAATGCAAGTATTTGGAAGAATTTGGCAATATGCAGCTTCCACTCTTGGATAAAACCACAAGGGAAAAATCTTTCAAGGAAAATCTCATCCTTGGGCTTTTTCATTCAAGTTCTCTGTGATAAAGTCTTTGTTTCAACTTTCAAATTTGCTATAGAAGGGTTATTTATTTTTGAGTAACAAGCCCCTGAAAAGCCTCCCTCTTTCCCCTCATCTTTAAAAAATAAGAACTAATACTCTGTTAAATGAACTCACGTTCACCATCTGATAATATAACATCTTAGAAGAACCATCTTGTTAATATATTGGCTATATAAAGTGACTGAGTTACCATGTAGCAAGTGAATTTTGGTTTAATTTAATTGCTGTTTGCATGTGACACTAGGCCTGTGTCCTTGCACTGTCCTCTGTGGCATGACACCTTCCCACGTGGCCCAGCTTCCCTGGGAATGGTGCTGCACCATACCCATGTTTTCCCACACTGCAGCTTTGTTCTCCCAGTCCCTCTTCCTGCCATGCACCATGTGGGACCTGATCTGCTGTTGCTGCCTGTCAGTAATTTGGTGGTGCCTCAACTGTTTTTCTTTCCTACCAGCAACCCCCTTGTCATTTTAGAGCATCCTTTCTCCCTGAAAAGTTCTGCACTCTCCCACTGCTGTATAACACCCGTGCTCATCACCTTCTGCCTTTAACTCTTGGCCACCCTCCTCCACACATCAGCCAGTCACCTCAGTACTCCCTGAAGTGGCACCTTACAACAGGAAGCCCTCTATACACTTCAGAGCCCTGCTTTCCTCCATGCTGTCCCTTACTCCTGCTCACTCATTTAAAACAAACCTCTGAGCAGTCTTAAAACTTGCCAGGGATGTATTTTCCTATGTTCTTAATGATGGCACCATGCATGGCCAGTATTATGACCCCACTGTGTGCAAACCAAGGCTGACTTGCTGCCATACCTACATTCCAGGTTTCTTCCCTCAAGGGGTTCACTTGTGACCCTGCTGCAGTTTGATGGGACAGGGAAGATAGCTGCTTACTTGGCTTCTTCACTTCACTTATGGTCACCTTTATTTTCTCCTAGTTTTTTAAGTAGGCCTCCTAGAGTGGGGGACTATAAAACCAGCAAGTCAACATAGGGTATCTTTGTGAACTTGCTTCCTAGTTTCTTTTTGTTACGCAAGCCATTATAATTTAGACAAATATGGCAGGGACAAATATAGAGGGATGAGCTTTTTGGGCTTTTAGCTCCACCTCTGAATTAAATATGGCAGGACAAATTATAGAGTGATGACCTTTTTGGGCTTTTAGCTCCACCTCTGAATTATTCTGATTTTGTGCAGTTATACAACCTAAGGCAGTCCTTACATAGACTGACAAATTTCAGGAATCCTTTTTGTTTCAAGAAGTTAACCTGTGTCCCAACACAAAATATAACAATTAGCATAGTGATTCTCAAGCTAGGAGTTCACCAAACAGGGGTGAATGTCAACAGAAATTCAATAGCAAAATAGGGATATGCAAACAGGATGGGCTTTACAAGTCTGAATGTGAACCCAGAAAAACTTAAGTCCCCAGTAGATAAGTTGCAAATGTTAAAAGACATGTCAAAGTATATGCCCTTAGGCCCAGTAATACTATTCTACTTGCAGGGCACCGCAATTGCAGCAAGTAGTAAGGGAGTGTTGCTTGAACCAGGAAGAAGGAATCACACATTACAGCATATCTAATGCAGTTCTGTTTGAAAGAAACAAGTATACCTGTGCGTCAGTATCTTTATTACAAAAATAGCACAATAGAGGATTCAGTCTTTTTTTGCTTTCTGAGGTGGCCTCTAATAGTTGCACAGATGAGTAAGTTGAACTGCTCTCCATAGTCAAGGGTGTGATTAATGCTTCAGAATAGCTACCATGAGGGCCACCAAGGGCACTCATCAGAGCACAGGATATGCTTTATGCCTCGGAGACTGAGACCATCCCCATCTGTGTTGTCATCATGCTCACTTGGAAAAAAATTGTTTTTAATTTAAAGGACAGAGAGATTTGAATTGGTTTGTTTTCCCTTAGGAATAAATTAATAAAAATACTTCACCAGAGAAAATCAGTAAAAATTTGCACTTTTTTTGGTATTTTTTTGATGTATGAACAATCAGCTCAATTAAGCACGTACTTTTAAACATGTGGCTAAATCCAACCACAGGGCAGTTTCACTGAAGTTAAGATGAAAGTATTAGAGAATCTTGTTGATATGAAGAAACTGTAAAATCTAGTATATAAAAAACAAATTTGTAAATAGGAAGAGCTTCAGGATTTCCAGATGTTTGCTAAGCTTAATGGATAAGACAGATAAGCGTTTCCAGAGAAGACAAAGAAAACTAAGCACACACTATCATATTCATTACTTTTTGCTTTGTTGCACTCATTAAATAAAAAAATTATTGTTGTTTTAACCTTTGACTCTAAATCCTAGCTGCATTTGTGTAAATAAAATCAATCGAAGATAGCTGCAGGTAACCAATCTCTTTAATTTGACATGTTCCAGACAATCTTTTATTATGTTTAAATACGAGAATGTTCTACTTATTGCAAAGTATCCTGCATTAATACAGGTCCTCCGCTATAAAGTCTTCTCTATCAATCACCTATAATTCAGTCATTCTAAATTTAAAATACCAGTATACAGTACTAAAACCTCCAATTGAAGTTTAATATAAAAATATCAGCACAAAACTCCTTTTGAAAGTCTGTTTATTGTGAGCAACCCAAATGCCTGCTTAATTATTATTTGTTGTAGTATATTAATAGACTTTGCACCCCTACAGTTGCTAATTCATACCATCTCAGGTATTTTGATGAGATAAGAAATACTAAGTAAGAAAACAGTAAGTATTCAAAGGGTTAATTTGCTTTTAATAATAACAAATTAGTTTTTTGCATCTTCTTCAGTTCAAAATCCAGCTTTGAGACTGAGGAAGGCTTCCAAATTACATCAATTAAATAAGAGTGGTCCTTTTAACCAGTAGCAGTTTGATTGCCAATGACTCGAAGAATCTCTTTATGAATGCTTGGTTCCTGTGTATTTATACTTGTATCACCCACTTGACCATCTTCATAACTAAAAAAAGTAAAAAAAATAAAATCAAATTAGTGTTTTATTAATTTACCTAAAAACATCCATGACTGTTTCATTCAATAATCAAGAGTGATTATTACATTGTTAACATGTTGCTATTAAAATGCTTTGCTGCACTTCACCACCATATGGAGATCTTAAACTCTAGAGGGTGAAGTGTGGTAAGGCTGCCATTGTCACTGAATCCCTGAGGCTGAATAAGCCACTAGGACCCAAAGGGTCAGGGGGAAAATGCTCACACCATAGACAGTAAGCCTTTAATGAATTCCTCAACTTTAAAACATACAATTGAATAGAAATCATATTTTACAATATATGGATAGGCTTACTGTAACATGAGGTATTGCTACAGAGTGGAAAAAATCAGTAACTCTCCATTCATTTATTCTGTAACAAAACATCTCCTAAACCTAACAAAAGTACATACAGAGAAATATAAAAAATTGATACTGAAAAGAATTAGGAAGAAACATCTTTTATCTACTTCAAGTACAGCTACTGGAAGCAACACGGGGAAAAAGGTCTAGGACAAACTGAAGTTTAATGTTAAAAGTTTGTACTCACACAAAGAAAAATCTTGTACACACATGATCTGTATTGGGAACTACCCATATCTCTCCATGTTTGTGCAGATCGGATGAAGTTATCACTATCGGGGAAAGAATAAATTTCACTGTGATAAAAACATGCCTGGAAAATACTGCTTTAAAAGATTTGTCTTTTTATACACTTTAAATAGCCTTCTGGGAAAGTGCAGTTTTCAACTGCATGTCTGTGATGATTCTGTAGATTCTGAGCTGGCTGTTAGTACAAACAGGGAGATGAACTTGATTTTTGTTTTCTAAATACACTGTGTTTTCCAGGAAACAGAAATGTTTGATGTATGTGAGCCAGTTGTTAAGTGGAATGAAAAATGACAAAGTATATTTATTAAAAACTCATTTTAAATGGCCATAGGGATGTTAAGGAGGATGTGAGTCAACTAACCAGATTTTGGAATAGAGATATTTCTGCTTGGTAGTGGCTGAGCCAAAGGAAAAAAAAAAGACACTAAAGACAAAGCCTGAAACTGAGATATGACATGTTTGGGATTTGAAATACTACCAAATACTTTTTTTTAAAAAGTAAGCAAAGCAATTATGACTCAAAGGGATCACAAAGCTTGCTAAAACTTGCTCAGTGTTTAGAAAACAGCTATGCATTTCATGATAGTTTGTTTACCAGCAGAATGAGGACAACGAAGGAAAGAAACCTTTTTACTGAAATAAAAGGTACGTAGGTAGGTTTTATAGGTAGAAGCTATACCATCAATCTGTATTTGAAAAGATTTCTATAAATGTATTGAAACAGCATCCTTCTGGACAAGGTGTCCAGCTGTGGGGTGAGTAGGTTCACGGTGCACTGAATGAAGACCTGGCTGAAGGGCTGAGTGCAATGTTGTAGTGAATAGGGCTACATCTGGCTGGCCACTGGTCACCAGTGCTATTCCTCAGGGCTCAGTTCTAGCACCAGTTCTGTACAGTATATAGGTCAATGATCTGGATGCAGGAGTTGAATGCACTTGCTATTAGCAAGTTTGCTGATGACACCAAACTGGGAGGTGCTACTGAACTCTCAAGGGACACGAGGCCTTGCAGAGGGATCTAAATATACTGAGCTATGATTAATGGTATTAAAAAGTCCTTGCTAAAGATGTGATTTTTATTTAGAAAATTCAGGCATTAAAGTCCAAGTAAATTCTACTAAACCCTAGATTTATTTCTTGTCTTCTTCTGAAAGTTTTAGAACTAAACTTGTGTATTTTTCTGCCCAGTTCAAACTGGATTTTCAGGTTGATTGACATCTCCTTAATCACGTTAAATATTTCCTTTGAGTATTCAAAAGAAAAAAAAGTATATAAAAGTAGTGTGTATATCTTAAAGCTTCCATTTTGAAGTAATATCTTTTCCACTATCTTAATTTTTACTTCTAAAAATGAACAAATGCTCCAAATGATGGAGTTTAATGTAATCTCTTTTTGTTTGGCCAATGAGACTAATCACCAACTACTGGTACAATTCTTATTCAAATTTCATAATTCTTTGTTCTCCAAACCTGCTGAGGTTTCCTTAGTTAGTAAAAGAATAGCCAAGTCTTTCAAGAATGAATATACTAGATTTTAACTTCACAAAATTTCTGAAGCAGTCAGAGAGAACAGACTGTTTACCCAATGAACAGTCTATTGACCCGAACAATGAGAAATTATTTGGAAATTTAATAGGAAAGTTGTTTTTTCTGACTTTAAGGTATTTCATGCATTTGCCAAGACCTTGCAAGAAGTCAGTGTTTCAAATAAAGGCCATGACTTGCATCATCTTTATGGCTTAGGAATATGATCACATTTGAAAGACAGACCAAACGATCACTATATGCATATGATTATTACACATTCATTCAGCACATGTTGCAGATTTTGTTTGTAGAGGGAAATGTTCCAAGATGAAATACAAAGGTCAACTATTAAGTAAGTACTCATACGCCCACCAGCAGCATCTTACCTAAAAGCAACTAATACTGGAAGTAAAGGTCTCACTGATTTGCATCCAGTAACACCGTATCCATGACTAAAACAGTTTTTCAAGGGCTTTCAGCTTACCTTCACATAAGGCTATGCATTTTAAGTTACGGCTTTGCAAAAATTGTGACTGCTGTCCTTTCTTCTGTGACTGGGATGTAAAAACATGAGAAAACTTAATTAGTGCAGAAAGATAAACTAAGTGTGAAAGTAACACAGGAGACGGCTGCTATCTTCAGTGGGTTATTAATGAACAAAGACATAGGCAGACTTTCTAAAACTTTTCTATTGTATTTCTAAATGTAACAGAATTTCTAAAAACATTTATGTTATTTGATTGGATTACTGTAGGCAGGATTTGAACTCCTTTATCCAGAAAGAAATGTTCTTAATTATTACAGAATGAATAATGCCATTAGAAATATCCAAGTGTTACTTATAAAAAAATGGACAGCAGAAGAAATAAAAAGGTGAATTTGATCACCAATTCCTTGGCCACTACCCCGATATTTTACTAGCCTTCCCATTTCTGAGAGCTTCTGCTGTTACATACCAATCTGTCTCCAAAATCAGATTATTCTGGAGTTTTTATGTGTTAACTATGGAGAGAGATTCAAGTTTTTTTTTTTTTTGCAAAATTTAGCCCTAAACACAAATGCTGTAAGTACACTTTAGATAAAGCAGAATTGTAATGGTTTAATATGTAAAAACCATGAAAAAGAAAAACTGACATCCTATAAATGAAATGTTACTGATTTTCCAGCAATAGCCACTCTCAATTCCTTTTGCATCTTTTTCTGTACGTCTAGAACTCAGAAGTCAAGGGCTTGCTAAAGGTCACAATGCAATCTGTATTTCATTTTCCTTCTCTTCCCAAATTCTTCTGCTTAGAAAAGAAGGGCACAAGACCTGCAGTGTACTCAATAAATTGTTTCTAAAGTAGTTTGGCTGAAGTTGATGTTTGCAGTCTCTGAAGGTGTTGATAATGTTCAATAAAATAAAACCGTTAGCTCTCACAAAGGGAATATTACCTCCTTTTCAGCTCTCAAGTTCCCAAGCGTAAAACTGTAAGTCTTTCAGAGATGGTTGCTGTACTGTACCTGTGATGTATTACTGCCCTTACTGCTTGAAGATGGTTCATCTTTAGCTGACACCTTCTGCTGCTTCTTGTTCATCCCTAGGAATATTAAAGTCATGTAAGATACTCCGGCATATAAATACCATAATAAGCAAAGTTAAGTATAGAGAATGAAACAGAAACTTTATTTAGACTTAATGGAAGTCTAATTAATTTTCAGGAGTAGTTAATTTATTTCAAATTTTAAAGTCTATCTTGGTTTAATTAATTTATCTACACATAAAAGTAGTAAATTGTCAGCCACACGGGATCTAATTTCCATCTCAGAAATCTGAACACCTACACTTGTGCCTTACATCTCTTTTCTATTCCTCGTGTTGGTTTATATAAAATTCCTGTATTGTATGCTGGCTGCTACTGGCTTTCTTGCCTTTCCAGTATCCCATATTTCTTGGCAGTTTGCAAACATAGACTGAGTTATGGAGAAATTTAAGTCTTTGAAGGAACAGGGAATGTAGGACTCCTCTGTGGTTTTCACTGTTATCCAGAATGACATACTTCATAGCAATACAGGCCTCCTTTCTAGAGGAGACTGGATGGAAGGACCAAGAAAGGTAAAGAGATGAGAAAATTACTGAAGCTGACAAAGCAATGCTGTCCAAATGGTCATTTTGTTAGATAATGATACTGAAACCTTCACCTTTAGTGAATCCTAAAAAGTTTCCATACTTGTGCAATCTCTGAAAAGCTAAAAGTGTATTTAGAGATTATTGATATTGAAATTCAATAAACAGTAGTAAAAAATGCTGAGCTTTCAAAATGAATTGTGACATTACCTAAAAATACTGAAAATCAGACGCATAAGTAAAACTCTCAAAAATATCTAAATGCACACAAACATGCATTCAACTACACCAGTACTTTCATATGTGCATAAATGGTAAATTGACCATACTTAAAGGAAAAAGTCACCATATTTTAAAATCTCTTAAGTTTCTTAATATACACATTGGTGTATCTTGTTTCTATTATGCTTCTATTTATGATGTAATTCTTATGTGGAAAACTCTGCATGACTCACTTTTGGATTTACTAATGGGACAAATTATGATCCATCCCCTTCTCATGCTGAAATAAGCACACTGTTCTGTACTTTCTTTGTAATCCTGACATGGTGATACTTCAGAACAGTCTTAAATATACACAGCTGAACACGTCTATTGATGAATATTTGTTTTGTCTAAAAGCCCATGAATTCACGTTAGATGGACTCAGGCAGATACTGACAAAAAACAATATACAAAACCTTGGATTCTCATTGCAAAATCAAGACCTGCTCCATTACACACAGCATCCAGTATTAGCTACTCTTTACTTCAAGAACAGTTTCAAGATACTCAGCACCTTGGAAAATTAGGATAGTATTAATAAGGGAATTTAGATTTTCTCTTTCTTTAGTAAGTTAATTTGCAGTCTACAGAGATGAAATTTAATACAGTGTTGTAAACACTGAAGCTGGTAAGAAAAGCAGTAGACTAAAATATCCCCCTTTATTCCTCCAGCTTTAGAGTGATTTATAAATATCACCTGAGTAACCAAATGATATGCTTGACAACGGACTAAGGTAGATTCCACTTCCAAACATTGCACCATGCAGCTGGAAAAGAGCAAAGTGATGATTTAACATTAATTTGGTTATCTGGACAAAATAATAATGATAGGAACAGGATGTAATATAGATAAGCATCTGCCCCACTGCACTAATTTATTGCCTGGTAATAAGCAGTGTTCAAAGAAAATGCTAAAGAAATCATGCTGCAAATACACAACTAAAATACTGTATGTTCTGGACACCATGTCCAAATGCCCAAACATCAGATTTATATATAAAATTGCATTTTCTGTTTTTAAATGTATCATTATCATGAAGAATGTCTACAGAGGGTGCTTCTGTACATGACCAGGGACACCTCAGCATTGACAAGGCTGAGCAAGCTCAACATGTGTCTCACATCAAAACCTTGGCAGGAAGCACAGCCTAAGCCAGCCTCTGTGAATTAACAGCAGCAACAGCTGCTTTTGTTTTCTTTAAGGTAAGAAATGAAGAGATAGTGATGACACTGGTCAGATGCTATAGAAAAATTTAGTCACTAATTCAGCCTGAGGAATGAGTTCAATCAAACTTTTCCCTGAGCCATCTCAGACACATAGATCCCATCACTGCAGGACTGCAGTTTATCAACAAAACTACTAGCTGTCTGAAAAGAATAGAGGAAAGGGAAGGCTCTTCTTCACCAACATCACTGTTCCATGTCATGAAGCTTGGGCTAAGCAACAAAAGTGAGCACCTTTTATTAGCCCTGCAGTCATTTTCTTGTCTGATAGATGTTATGACCACTGGGCTTCAGAGTCATGCTTACCCTTCCTTCCTCTGACCCAACGGTATTTACATTGTCTCTGCAATGTACCAGAGCTCTCATAGGAATGCGCATACATGCTTTTACCCCTACAGATACTACAATGTTGTACAGGACTCTTGGTAAGTAGGTATTTTTTCTGACTGCTCGGTACTGGGGTAAATAGGAACTGGGCTCAGGATATGCCTTAGGTGTGTGAGAGATCTAAAAATGATCACTTGTACAAAATGGATCTTTACTATTCCCAGTATTTCAACCATCAATGAAAGAAAACAAGCATAAACAAAGCAGTTTACTTTGATGAATTGTCGTGTGTAGATCTTGCTTTCTTCAGTATCTTCCAAAGATACTAGTAAGAACATCCAAACCACTAAAAGGAATAGCAGAGATTTCATTTCCCTTTTTTTTTCAGTGCCTTGTGTACCCCAATCCTTAGTCAGCACCCTGGGATCCTCCTTCAATGTATTAGGACTCAGCTCTAGGGAAGAGTTGTCAAAAGTGTGATGCTAAAATATTCTTAGTCACAGCTCCCCAGTTCCTCTGGTACTGCCTGCTTTGCTCTGCAACAATGGTTTCCTGAAGATTCAGTCTGAGAAAACAAACTGAAGTCTGCCATAGCTCCCTCCTGGCCAGTACACTCGTATTTCCATTTCCAAAGAAACCAGAGGAGAAGGGAAGATGCTGTAGACCTAGGTCCTGTAAATCTAGTACGCTTGTGGATCCCCCAACATGGAAATAGTTTAGGTAGCTCTAAACTTTAATCCAAACCCAGCTTTTAAGCAGTAAAGAGCTGAACCTGCTGGAGGTGCTTCTCTGCAGTGTAAAACTGAAGCACTGATTCTAGCAATGGGATTTTCTAGCCATTTCAGCAGCCACATTATTTCACCTTAACTGCACCAGAAAAGTACCTTTTCCAGGAAAGAAGAGGTTATTTGAAACATCCTTTTTTCCACTTATATGACTACCAGAACCACACCCCCTGAAATTCACTTAAACTAGTATCTAATCCAGCATACAGGTTAGCTAAAGTCCATTTAGTTTACTATTTACCTGCAGCCTTGTATTGGAAGCAACAACTAAGCCGTTCCTCAGAATGGAATGCCAATTTTCGATGTGTGAACCACTGAAAAAATAAAAAAGAAAACATTAAAATCCACAGCATAAAATGCAAAATGAAATCAATAATCCTTTAAAACAATGAATTCACAGATGTAAACCTTAAACGGCAAGAACGAAAAAATAGCATGCTATTTTGATAACCCTGGATTAGTATGAATATATGCACTTACTGAAATGCAAAGGTACTTCCGTAGAGATTTTTAGCAGCTCGGAAATTGGATTCTTTGGCTGGTGGACTGCTGAGAAGAAGGAACTGGTGGGGAGTGTGCATAAACTTTAGTTGCTGTAAAATATAACAGTGCGTAAGTGAAAAGAAGTTGATTAACACAAAAGCATTGTATTTCCATAATGGAAATTGTTAAGATACCATGCTATTTTGCACAATACATGACTGCATCACAGTAACTACATGAAGCAAGTTGAAATTGGTCTTATTACCATAGTTTTAAGCTGAAATCAAACAGCTGAAATCAAAACAGAAAAACAGTAAAATGTTTTTCAGTTTATGAAACAAACGGAAGATTCTGAAACAGCTTTCAGCCTAATATGGCTCTACTAAGAAAACTAAACTGAACAATTTCATCATGCTGTTCTGATCAGAGCTGTCTTTGAACTAAGGTTCAGATCTAAAAGGTTGCAGATTACTATGCCCTTAATCAGAGGATCAGAGTCACACACTCAGAAATGAATCGCAGCACCATCCCTCTAAAATTCAAGAGCTCTTTTTGACATGTACTGATATGTGGATCTCCTGGTACACAGTGTTTGTGTACACTGCTTTCTGTGTAATACTGTATCTAATATTCTGTGTGGTAACAAAACAAATAGTGAAGTTATTCTCACCCAATCTCAGATGACTACAAGGTACACTTGTATTTGAGCTACTCACCTCAAACAGGCTTTTTATGAACATTACTCCTTTGACCTATTTTAGATACTCACAACATGATTCTCTGAGTTTTGACCTGAAACTGCCTATTTCTCTCCCTTGTCTATTAATGGAGTCCATGTGATTAGTTTGAATGTAGACACCTACATTTGGCTAGAAGACTCCCACCTAAAATGCTAATAGGAGCCATGAGAAATGAGAAAATAATAAAGAACCCACAGACACTTACCCTATTCACCGGTAGCTTCACAATGTGTGATCTATTACTAGAAATAACCCTAAAAGAAACAGTTAGATGTATTATTAGACAAGGTAACCAAACAGAACTTTTCTTCTTAAAAATGTGTTATGAATGGACACCACAAAGCACCCAGCTGCAGCCCTTTGAGACTATGAGATGGAAGTAGACCAAATCTTGACTAGGAAATGAGTTCAAAGGCCCTACAAATAAGCTGGAGTCTTTCCAGTGTTTTCATAGGGCCCAGGTAATGTCCAGAAACAGTCCAGAAACACCTGGAGTTGCAAATGTCAACCCTGACGTTAATTCTCACAGTGAGCTTATACGAAATCACACTGGTGAAATGATTATTCATTATACTTGGTACTTTAATAATTATCATCTCATGTGAGTCAATTTTATACCATTGTAGAAGAGGATGTGCAAGTGGGTCTTGTTTATCCATCTGCTTCTTTATCTCCAAGTAAGGTGCCTAGAAAAGAGTAATTATGTTCTTTATTTCTAGTTGAAATCATAAGGTTAAATTTTATGTGTTAGATTGCCCATAATTTCATCTATTAAAATGAATACATGGGATTCATTATTAGGCTTGTTTCACAGTTTTACTGATATTTAGTGTTGTACAGTTATAAATGTGTTTTGGCAACAATAAGAATTAATATAGCAATTATTTTCCCTGGAGTAACATAATAAGCACATAATTAGCATCAAAATGACTATTTTATAGCAAACATTGGTGGTCTCTGGGAGAACAGCAGAAGACATCTATTTATGTTTGGTTCTTGGATTAAGAAATTGGACTGGAACATCACAAAATTAATTCTTTCAAAACACCTCAAGATAACACACTCCATTTTTTTAACTGTTTCATGGTGTAAACTGGTAAGATACTGTATCAGCTTACAATCCCTTTGAAAGCCTTTCTTGATTTCAATCACAATGCAAAGCATCCCTTAAACTCTTCCCTTTAAACAAAGTCCAAGAATTATTTTAACATTAAAGAAAGCAAAATGGTGGTTATTTCTATTTTCACCAGATATTATATTAGGTAACAGAGATAATGGCTTTTTTAATTTTTACAAGATGTTACATTAAATAACAGAAGTACGTGAAACTTAATTTTCAATTTATTTTGCTCCTCTCTATGCATTCTTCACTCCAGAATCCTGAAGTACTTCATAAATACACATAAAGTAAGATTTACGAACTGTTGTGATGTTACAGTTATATGCCAGTTGTAAAAGTAAGGAACATGGGAGAGATTTCAATAATCACTTATAAACAGCTGGGCTGTTTGGGAAACAGACGTGTAACAATAAACATAAGTATGGCTATCTGTCCTGCTGTGAATACAGTGAAATCCTATGGTAGCAATCCCAAGAAACCTAACCTTCCAAGTCCCTAGCCATATTTAGCTGATCAAGTGTTTTGCTATTATAGAAACACTATCACAAAATCTATTTCTTTTGCTTTGGAAATAAAAGGCCCAGTTTGGCTTTGGTATTTCCAGCAACTGGTGATTATCTTGTTACATGTCCCATTCTGCTGTTATTATCTTCTATTTAAAATTCAAAAGATCTTAGTTGTACATCATCACTTTTATTTGACTGCCATTATGGATACTCTACGTCTGTTATTTTTAAAACATATTTCAATATTATCACAACCGTATAGGAAAGAGATTATAGTATTGACTTCCCCACCCGACACAGGCAATATAAACATCTTCCTAGTTCTGGAAATAGCTATTAAGTGAGGTAAAGATTTTTAAACTCACCTGTGTCATCTCTCTAATTGAAGTGATACTGTCCAATGCTTTCATGACTCGGTCGTAATTCTTCTTCTGATTTAGCATAAAATAAGCAAATAAATTAAAATAATGTTAGTCTTTGGCTCTAGAAAAACCCAAATTCTTCTGAGTGTGTATAAAACCAAAGCTAGGTTGAAAGGATTGGTCAGAAAACCAATCTTTTCATACTCTTCTAACCACTAGCTTCCTTCCATCTCACAGACTTTCATTCATAGACCAGGAAAATTCCACCCCCCACAATTATTGTCATGATTGTTTTTCATGATTGAATTTCACTGGAAATTCCAACACACGCTTCCCTGTTCCTCATCTTTCATCTCACATGCTGCAGGACACACTCACTCCCTCCTGAGGAAGAACCACTGCTAAATGGCCTTTGCTCAGAAAAACTGAGATGCATCCCAATGCAGGACATCCAAAGTTCTCATTTACGGCCTTGGACTTAATGGCTCAAGTGAGATGTAATGGTTCGCACCTTCTTGAGAGCTGCCCTGAGAGACAGCATTTGCAGCCTGAGAAGCACACAGTGCAAGCACAGTTCTTTACTTCAAAATGGATGCTTGTACAAAACTTGACTATTATGTCAATATTTGATAAAATTACATTTAATGACATAATTGTTTTCAAAGAGAAAATGAGATGACAGAAATAACCACTTTAAGAATGAAGAGATGGACTGGAACTCCCCTAGTTTACATGGTCTACATCTCCCAAAGGCCATCTTTCTCTTTGCATCCAAAGTGTACACCAAAAGTAAGACACAAAGAATACAAAATTCTGCATCTAGAATTCATACCCTAAAAGAATGTCTTGGTTTCAACATAACTTTGAACCAATCTACAGTTTATACTCAAATATCTTCTCAGAGATGATTACAAAAGCTGTTAAGTTCTGAAAATAGTCACATGCTTGTGATATATTCTGGAGCTGAATCTCTTATAGTAAAGAACACTTATTCTAGAAAAAGGCTTTGCTTTGAAATCTCATGCATGACTAAAACCAAGCTAAGACATAGTGAAAAATAACTACTTACCCTGGGGTTAAAGGCCAGCATCTGAGGATCATTAGGATCAACTACAGAAGGATATGGCTCAAAAATGACAACTTTTCTAGGTGACTCTAATGCAGAACGACACATGGATACTAACAGATCAACCACCTAGGTGTAAAAAAAAATATTTATTCAATATCTGTTCTTTCATATTGTATCTTCCAGTCTGCTTTTTTAACATATTCTAGCAATACCATATTTCACTGTTACCTATATTACCCAAACTGTTATCCGCAGGACATAGTTTAGGACTGAAATTTTTCCACTGACCTCAAAAGGCTTAGGGTTCAGCCCTGGTGTATTATTCTAGGTGTGTATCTAGTGTATCTAGTCCCAGATGTATTATCATGTCAAATTCATTGCTTGCAGTCCTGCTTTCTCTTGTGCATGTGTACTAATTCCTGGATTAAGTTCATGCTCTAGGGGAATGAAATCATGCTGGATCTGTGTATCTCTGTACAGTAGATGCCAGTGAAAAATGTTGCTCAAGAATGAGGAAAGGTTTGTGAAATCTATACCATTGCCTGCTGTTCTCCTTAAGACTGTACTCATAGAAAGACTTGTAAACATTGCTTTTGCTTAAGACAGAACAGTGCAGTGATTTAACAGTCATTTGCAAGGCTCATACTGGGAGATCTTCTTCCTTCCATCCTGTAATACGACATTACAACATGGAATATCTATGATTTAAAGATTTCACCATAAGATCATATGTGTAATGTCTACACAGGCATGTATTCACATGTATGCACATAGGCACATACAAAATTGTTCCAAAATTCGTAATTCAGAGGTTCAAAATAGAATATAGTAACCACAAACCAGAAAGAATGCAGCTTTCTGACAGCTGTGAAACCTAAATCCAGCTTACAATGAAATTCAAACACTACATAAAAATGTAGCTGCAAATTAGCTCATTTACCCCTGTTTTTTCTGTGCCTTCTGAAGACATTCCTATGTGAAAATAGACTTCCATGAAAGAAAGGAAAAGCTGAGATGAGTTGTACTTAGTAAGCATCCCTGGTTCCCCACAACTTCACACAGATCATATCTCACAGCTCAAGCTGTTCTAGAAGTTTTTACGTATCTGTCATTGCATCTGATTATTTGGAAAAAAAAAATAAAATAGATAGTTCTTTAGAGAAGCAGAATGAAAATAATAATAATGATAAAAGTGAAAAGGAACTGTGCTGTGGTGTATCATGCTGCTGCCATTCTCCTCTGCTCCTTTAGCAGGAATGGACAATTTTCTCCATCAGCTTAAAAATACCCTCTTGGTTCCAGTTAATCAGTATCTCACATATACTGAAAAATGAAGTTATTTAAATAATGATCCTTTCCTCCATGGTGCTCTGATTACTCTCCAGTTTATAATATCTGTGTGATGAATGTTTCAAAATAGGGCATCTGCATTAGCATTTGCAAAGAAGACCAGGAGTCTGCATACACAGCCAGGTCAGGCAACAGGCTTGCAACTGTGTAAACATATTACCATGAAATTGAGCCTGAGTTCATATGCCCTGCTTCTCAGAAATACTTAGCCTTCAGTTGAAAAACATGGCTGGGGAAGAGTTGTTTGAGTCCACAGATCTCTTAATACAATTACTTGAAGTTGTCTTGTTTTATGATTTCTATGATGAGACTTTGGCTTAAACTTGGCACAGTTCTTAGAACACCATCCCAAAGCCCTCCTTTAAATCAACTGTTGACTCCTATATTGTCTCTCACCACGATACCTGCATATTGCTCTGCATGGGGGAAACTGTGCCCTGATTTCCCCTGAGATTATTGTTTTGAGCTGATGGAACACAGAGCAACTTAAACTGGGAAGTAAGTCAACTACAAACTTTACAATACAAACTTGTATATGCAGTCCTTTGTTAACAGGAAGTGCTGTGGATCTAGTAAATACCCTTATAGCTGGGCCTGAACTCCTCTTCCTTAACAGTAGGTACTGAAGTACGTAAGGAAGGACTAAAATATTTTCAAGGAGGACAAGATGACACTTGCTGATGACAATTCCCTCTGACAACATCAGTGTCTTCCAGAGACATTGCAAGGAGTCTGGACTATCAACAAATCAAGGCATCTAATTCTCAGTCATTTTGACTACATGACTAAAATAAGGCGAGTTCAGGTTTGAAAACTTAAGAAAGTACAACCATTTACTGTTAATGAAGAGCTATCAGAATATTGGGAGTGACAAAGTAGTGGTGTTTAACTTAGGAAACAGCTGTGTGAAAGCACAGCAAGAAAAAACAGGATGTGATTTCTAATACTGGAAACCTGTATTTAGGCTCCTTCACTATGTTCTTTACTGTGAGGGTGGTGAGACACTGGAATGGGTTGCCCAAAGAAGTGGTAAATGCTCCATCCCAGCAATGTTCAGGGCCAGGTTGGACAGAGTCTTAGGCGACATGGTCTGAGGAGTCCCTGGTGTGAGGAGTCCCTGCTCACGGCAGGGGGGTTGGAACTAGATGATCTTAAGGTCCTTTCCAGCTCAAACCATTCTATGATTCTAAGAACTCTTGATCCCCATGTGTAAGAAATCAGGAAAGGAAAGCAAAGGAAGAGACTAGCATGGCTAAGTCAAGACCTGCTGGTCAAACTAAAGGGCAGGAACGAAAGGCACAGGCAATGGAAGCAGGGACAGGTATCCTGGGAGGAGTGCGGGAATGGTGCCCAGTTGTGTGGGGATAGGGTCAGGAAGGCCAAGGTGCAGCTGGAGAGGAACTTGGAAAGGGATCCAAAGAATAACAAGAAGAGATTCTACAGGTTTGTCAACCACAAGAGGAAGTTTCAAAGAAAACAGCCCCCTGATGAAGAAAACTGGTAACAGAGGATGAGGAGAAAGCTGAGGTATTCAACAACATGTTTGCCTCAGTCTTCACTGGCAAACTCTCTTCCCACACCTCTCAAGTGGATCGACCTTAAGGCAGGGAGGGGGGAGTCAATGGCTCAATGTCCAGATGGAGATTTGGTGACACACGATGTCCCTCAAGGGGACCAGTACTGTCTACTACCTTCATAAACAACACACACAGTGGGACCAAGCGGACCCTCAGCAAGTTCGCAGATGACACAAAACTGACTAGTGTGGTTGAGATACCTGAGGGACAGGACGCCATCCAGAGGGACCTGGACAAGCTCAAGAAGTGGGCCATGTGGACCTCAGGAAGGTCAACAAGGACTAGTGTAATGTCCTGCACCTGGGTTGAGGCAAACCCTGGTATCCCACAGCTGAGGTCTAAGAGTACTTCAGGTTGAGGAAAAGGTAGGGCTTCATCAGTACACCTCTCTCCATTTCCTACAAGGTTACAGAGGTATCCCAATGTTTGGTATGCTACATGTTACAAACCATTTTCTAACAGTGTATCCAACAGTCTTCAGACATCAGATGAAGAGCTGATCTCAGATCCCAGTCATATTCTCAGGTGAAGAAGCCAATGTGCACTGCTGCAAGCATCTTCCTTGAGGATAAGCCCATAGGCAATTTTCAAGCTGCTACCTGAATAGTTTATTTCCAGTGTCTAGACTCAGTAGCGCTCATTAAAGTTAACTGACCTGAATGTTTGCTCTTCTAGAAAAACGCAAGTTGCTTAATATGTAAATGCACAGTAAGTGACATATGACTAGGAAATCAGAGGAATGCGCTTTTCCATAGCATGTATGAACTTTTAAGATCTTAAAAGGATCTTAAACATAAGATCTTTTAACTTTCGAATTTACTGTAATCTAAGGTTAAATGGTGTTTTGGAAACACAGTTTAAAATACTTTTTTTTTTTAAGAAAATGATGATATGGTTATAACTACATTAATAACAACTTAGAGTCAGGAAGCAAGCTTCTATAAAATTCCTGATCCTTGAAAAAACAAAAAAACCTACGTAGCAACCTCAGTAAGGACTTTCCACTGTTATCTAATGATCAAAACAACAGATGCTCAGTGGATAGCTGCATCCCAAGTCCATTAACAGGAAGTAGCTTATTAATTGCAAGACTAGTAATGGCTCATTAGGTGAAAATAAATGGGAATTATCTCCAAATGACAACGGCTGCCTTTATTAACAACCCAGGTGACCTAATTGAATACAACAGAACAAGAGAACAGGGTTACTCTAATTACATGGAAGCAAAACAATGGAAGCACCTCATTAGTACTGTTTGAAAATGCCATGCATAAAACAGTGGACAAATAAATAATACTTACCCAACAGTACTCATATGGGGAATACAAGTCAAAATAAGTACTAAAAGAGACTAAGAAGACTGAGTATACTACAGAAAATCAGACATATTATAATAAGCATTAGATAATTCTACCTGAGCCCCAGTTGCAATTTCGTCAGCAGCTTCATTCATCACTCCTAATGTTTGGAAAGCAAATACACAGAGCTCCCGTTCACAAACAGTAGGCTACACAGAGAAAGAAAGTTAATTGTATTTTTGTTCTAGTTTTGGGTTCTTGGTTTTATCTTGTAATACCTATAACAAAACCCAAAGACATTTAATGCTGACTTCAAATATTAACTTCAATGTTAATTTCAAATTATGAATACATGTCAAATATTGAGGAAGATACTTCACAGAAGCATTTTTATAATCTGAAGAACAAGTGTGAAGGGCTTGTAAGTACTCACAGAGAGAAAGCCAAACATGATAAACACAAAATTACAGACATAGTGCCCAAATGTCCTTAATGCTATCCTATCAGATGCTGAAAGCTTCCTACATAATTAAAATTAATGGAGAACAAATCCAGAAACTAATAAGGGCACACCCCCTTCATAAATGCAGGATTATCCATCACAGCTTGTTACTCTGCTGTAGAGAACACACATAAAAATATCGTTTGGAAGGCAGATTTCTTAAAGAAGCTACTTTCAATTTTTAATTAATATAACAATTTATTTGTAACCTTTAAGAAAACGCATTAAGTTTTTATAGAACAAACACCATATTTGGGAAGCCCACATGTTATTCTAATAAATAAAAGCATTTCCACTCTTCTTTCAGATATTAAAAAATAATAAAACTACTCTGGTTGTTCAACCAGTTCTTTGCAGTATTTTCAAAAAATTCAATTCACAATGCCATCAACATGATCAAATAAAAAAACTTATTTAAACTGCATACTGAGTTAGAACTGAGCATTCTGCCTTCGTAAAGCACACACATCAGAAACAAGAAGAACACAGCTTTATATGAAGAGAATAGGCATGACTTCATAGGCTTCCTAATTGGTTATAACCCTTAAAGCAACCCCATGCTTATTTACTGGAAGGTAATTAGCAGATCAACTTTTTAAAGGCGCTCAAGTAATGAATCACACATTGAATTGTTTTAAGCGTTCAAAATGAACAAACAGCTGAAAGAAATACAAGAAAGAAACACAAATCAAAAACTTCCTTAAATTTGACCCCAATATACATAACTTCTTTTTATTACTATGTTGGAAACAATAAAAATGTTTTTTGGATACATCTTCTTCGAATATGTATTATTAAATCCTACCTCACTGAAAATTGAAATGTTCTTTGGTAGGCACTACCGAATTACAGTAACTAAAATTCTTAGTCTAATTACCACAGTAATCACTAAAGCATTCATAGCATTATGCTTTGAAGTTCAAGCCGTTGTCTCTAGGAAGCACTTTCAGAAATGAAAAAATGAATTGAGCACACAAAGAAAACATAAAATTCAGATGAATTCTGTTTCAAGCAACAGATTTGTCAGTAATAAGCATGCTGCTGTATTTGTAGTCGCTTGTTTCATAGCCCTTAATATTTGCCTTTGCTGGGTTTCAAAGACCCAAGACTTCAATAAGTATCTGAAGTCTACTGCATTGACATATTCTCACATCAGTTGTTTCACAAAAGCTATCATCTTTCAAGTCTAATAGAGTGTCACCCGTTTGATTTATTTTATCTGCTATGTTACAATGCATTAGGCAGCAGACGAAGCCTAACATGATCCAATTCACTGTGCCATGGCATGCTAGACAAAAAGTTTTTATTATTGTCACTATTCTTAAACCATATTTAGAAGGTGGCTTAAATCATTTGCTTAGTTGGAAGCAGGGGGCACTACCTTGACTATCATAATCAACAGTATACATAAACTTCCTTCTATTCCAGAGCAAGGAATTGCTCTGGAATAGCAGAGCAATCTAAGTTTAGCCATACCTGCCTTGAAGCAAAGCGTTAAGAAAGTACTCATTTTTGACATTTTGTTTACAACCTCAACCAAGTAAGTTATTCTGAGACTTAAAGATTGCAAAAGGAACGCTTTTTGTCATCTTTGCTCTTTTTATTTATTTGTTTTTTTTTCCTTCTCTGTTCTGATGCCAGAAATGTGTGAGAATCTGGAAGAGGCAAGTTAGGAAAATAGTCATTGTACTTATGTTTGACATCTGAAATGCCTTTATTTTCTCAGGCTGACACTGAAGCTAAGATCTTAAGGTTGGAGAACTGCAGATATGAGGAAAAGCCAGACAGCAAAATTTGAGCTCTGAAGAGGAACAGACGTTACTGCGAGAGTCTGTACAATTCTTCTGACTTTACATATTTGATGAACCTTTCTGCACACTAAATATTTTGGCTCTGCAGTCTAATGGGGAAAATAACTCAAACCCTGTAGCTATACAGACACTTCAATAGCCTGCCCTCATGTATCCAGCCTGGATGCCTTCTAACCCAAACCCAGCCATTTTAAGAGCTCTTCTGGATCCTCTTTCTGCAATTTGTCTGAATTTAAACAAATCAGATACCTTAAAGTGTTCTGAGACATATTGGTATAGCCATTTCACTGTCCTCTATTACAGTCATTAGTTAAGTTCAGCCATTTAAATTCCTTTCTTTCCCTCCAAAATAAGAAGATTGGCTTACAATTAAGAAGCAAACATTTGGAGTGCTTTTGTTTGTCACACAGTAATGACTTATGTATTCAGTGTCACATTTCCATATTTTGGTTTTGTCTGCAATTGTGCATGCTAGAACCAATGAAAACATAGGAAAGCAAAGTTAATAAATCAATTCTAGAAGACAGAGCTTAAAGAAAATCACAAGCTTTATGGGAAAACTGAGATTCAAGGCTGCTTTTACACTGCTGCTAATGTTTTGCATACTGTTTCCCTTTATGGCGTCTGCTTGCCTCTTCTCATGTAACAGGATGTGAGCCCGTGTGACATGAATAATCTTGTTCTGATTTTGAATCATAAATATGAGAAATGTCCCTAGCCTCAGTAAACAAACAAGAACAACAACACTAACACAGTTGTAAAAGCTACGCGGTTCCAATGTCATTTTTGGATACTCTTATTTCAGTTCAACTACATATACTGTTTGGCAAATTGAAATTTCTAAGAACTTTCCTGTACGTACATGAAAGTATAGACAAGTTCTTACTGATGTGGATCCATATCCACAAAGGTACAGAATACCCAACTTGTATTACATTACTATTTTCCATTGTTTTCAAAGGGAAAATACATAATAAAATTGGGCTTATGCACTAAAATATGTATTTTCAAACATGAACATTATCTTAGGTGCATGCAGCATTTTACAGAATATAACCATCCCCTTGAAGGCATGCAGAGCTAACTAGCTGGGCAACCTGTTTTCTGAAGAGGGCAGCTGTAACTGCTTTTCAAAAACAGCAGCTGCTAGCGGTCTCACATACACTTTGTTTTTCACTTGAAAGGAGAAAATTAACATAAGGCCATCGAATTTCACTAAACTATTAGCTAACTGAAGATCATTGGCGCTGAAATACTATTTAGAAGGATAATTACTCCAGTGAGGAAAAGCTGGAAGAAAATCGGAGCCAGACAGTTAATCTGAGACTGCAAATTCTTAGAAGCGGAAGGCACTGACAGAAGCAGAAAGCATTTTTTGAGTTTTTTAGGGTTTTGGACTTTTGCTTTAGCCACCCTCATTCTTTGCATGCTCAGTAGCACCAACTCAACTGCTGCTGTGATGAAAAAGGTCTCAGTCAGAGTTTCTACATGTTACAATGCACATGTTACTTCCTACAGCAGTGACTGTTAAGAGCAGACAGGCAAACAACCTAGGTCCTATGACATATTCTGGTTGGACTGATACATACTTAAAATATTTTCCAGACATTCTTTCAATGAAAAAAAGCCGAAACATTCATAGCTGATACTGATCTATCTTGCTACTTTCTGGTGTGTGCTGCAGCTATGCTCAGAAAAGCAATGTCTCAACTTTTCCTGTATCCTGAGGGATGTCACACATTAATGAAGCTGCAGAATGACATACCTAAAAACTCTCGATCTAAAAGGAGAAACTCAGGAAAAGTTCACAGCCTGACTTAACAGCAAATGTAAAAAATGGAAAAGGTAAAACTATTAGCAACCATCACCCCCCTAATAAGCAACAGGCATGGAGATGTAACTTCAAATCTCTGTTGTTTCCTACTTTCAACCATGGTAATTGTTAGTTTTTCCACAGAAGGAGCTTCTGCCTTTTGTTTCATTACTCTCGCCAGAAGGATGAGGAAATAACACAGCAGCAATAATACTGAAAATGTAAGAAAAAATTAAAAAGGGAGGGGGGAAGGGGGGAAGAAAGGGAAAGGGAAAGGAAAGGGAAAAAAGAAAAATGGGAAACGGAGAGGGAAAAAAGGAAAAGGGAAAGCGAAAAGACAGGGCAGGGCAGGGCAGGGTAGGGCAGGGCAGGGCAGGGAAAGGGGAAGAGGAAAGGGAAAGGGAAAGGGAAAGGGAAAGGGAAAGGGAAAGGGAAAGGGAAAGGGAAAGGGAAAGGGAAAGGGAAAGGGAAAGGGAAAGGGAAAGGGAAAGGGAAAGGGAAAGGGAAAGGGGACGGGAAGGAGGAAGTGTGAGGGAAAGGGAAAGGGAAAGGGAAAGGGAAAATGGAGGGCAGGGAATAGCAAAGAAGAAAAAGAAAGGGAAGAGAAGGGAACAGAAGGGAGAAGAAAGAAAGGGAAAGGGAAAGGGAAAGGGAAAGGGAAAGGGAAAGGGAAAGGGAAAGGGAAAGGGAAAGGGAAAATGAAAGGGAAAGGGAAAGGGAAAGGGAAAGGGAAAGGGAAAGGGAAAGGGAAAGGGAAAGGGAAAGGGAAAGGGAAAGGGAAAGGAAGGGCAGGGCAGGTATGTACATACACAATATGTAAAATTCTCATTCTCCGTAAGAGGACTAGAGCAAAGCATGTTTATGAATTTAAGACTTTTGAGTTTCCTAGACTGCAACAGAAAGGTCAATTCAATTCAAAACTGATAAAATGAAAAGTTTTAGGTAATTTGTAACTTAGAACATAGTTCCACAGAATTACAAGGTAAAGATTTGAGTCCAAGCTGTAATATTTCTGTATTTACTTAAATCATTACAGAGATCATGCAGAATTACCCTTAACTGTAACATAAGGTTCGTCAAGCTTCAGAGTTTAATCAATTTTGAATTATTACGATTAATTTTATTTTGAAAGGCAAGTCTAATGCACATCTGCCTACTCTGCCATGGTTTATACTTCTGATTGAAGCATTCAGGGAATAGCTCATACTAGATTAAAAAAAAACATGATTTATTGAAATTTAAATTCAACTTTATGTTTTAATAACCTTGATTGAAAGGGTTTTGCTTCATACTAAAACATTTATTTAAAAATAAACTTATTCAAATTAAGTATTTATCCACTTACACTGATTCTGGAATTACTTTAAAACTAAATAATTACCAAGGAGTACACCTGTGTCCTGACTTTTCAAATGAAGTCAAACTACTATAGGAACCTACAGACCTCTTAGTCTAACCTCAGTTCCTGGAAAAATTATGCCAATTTTACTGAATACTGCTGAAAGGCATTTAAAGAATAATGCAATCATCAGGCTGAGTCAACATGGGTTCACAAAGGTAAAGTCCTGATTAACTGATTTGATATCTTTCTATGATAAAGTCACCCACCTAGTGGATGAAGGCTGTGGATGTAGTTTTTCTGGATTTTAGTAAGTTTCTGATACTGCCCCTCACAGCATCCTTCTGGACAAGGTGTCCAACTGTGGGATGAGCGGGATCACGGTGGATTGGGCGAAGAACTGGCTGAAGGGCTGAGTGCAGTGTTGTAGTGAATAGGGCTACATCTGGCTGGCCACTGGTCACCAGTACTGTTCCTTAGGGCTCAATTCTAGCACCAGTTCTGTTCAATATATCTGTTGATGATCTGGATACAGAATTTGAATGCACCATTAGCAAGTTTGCTGATGATACCAAGTTGGGAGTTGCAGCTGACTCTTTGGAGGGCAAGAGGCCTTGCAGAGTGATCTAGATAGACTGCAGCATTGGGCAATCATTAATGGATGAAATGTAACAAGTCCAAATGCTGGATTCTGCACAGAGAACAGAGTAACGAGAGGCACAAGATTAAAGTGGGAGAGGCGAGGCTGGAGATCTACCCTGCAGGTAGAGATCTGGGGGTGCTTGTTGTCAGCAGGCTCAGTGTGAGCCAGCAGAGTGCCCTGGCAGCCAAGAGGGCAAAAACACCCTGGGGTACATCAGACACAGTATCACCAGGCTGTCAGCAGAGGTGATTCTGCTGCTGTGTTCAGCGCTGGTGCAGCCTCACCTGGAGCACTGTGGGCAGTGTTGAGCTCCACCATTTAAGAAGGATGTGGAGGTCACTGACTTGTGTCCAGAGGAAAAAGAACTGGTGACAGGGCTGGAAGGAATGTCCTGTGAGGAACGGCTGAGGGCTCTGGGCTTGTCTAGTTTGGAGAGAAGGAGGCTGACGGGTGACCTTCTTGATCTCCTACAGTTTCCTGAGGAGGACAACTGGAGAGGGAGGTGCTGAGCTCTGCTCCCTGGTATCCAGTGACAGGACGCATGGGAATGGTTCAAAGCTGCACTAGGGAAGGTTCAGACTGGACATCAGGAAGCATTTCTTTACTGAGAGGGCGGTCAAACTCCAGAACAGGTTTCCTAAAAAGGTGGTAGATGCCTCAAGCCTATCAGTGTTTAAGAGGCATTTGGACAATGTCCTTGATAGCATGCTTTAACCTTTGGTCAGCCCTGAAGTGGTCAGGCAGTTGGACTAAATGATTGCTGTAGGTTCCTTCCAACTGAAAGAGTCTATTCTGTTTATTCTCTACTATAAGCTCACCGAAGTCAAGCTACTATGATCTATATATAAGTAAAAACACTGCCAGAGAGCTGGAGTAATTTCTCTGATACCTTATGTCACTATAAAGTTATCAGGTAATCTCACAATATTCAAGTGATACATGGATCATGCTGCTAAAGACATGGGAGATACCACAGTGGTAAGCAGGTGTGACTTGGTAAAAAATAGGAGTGATTAAAAGCTATTCTACTAAACTACTGGTTATAACTGGAGAGCTGCTTTTTTTCATAAAAAGAGATAAAACCTGCCTATATTGAGGAGTAATAATAAGAAGGACCACAGCATTATTCCACAAGAATCTTGGTTCCACAAGCATTTTGGCTAAACTCCAGTCCAGCTAAACATATTTGTACACCTGCACTTTTCTCCATAGTTCAATGACACTTATTCTGTTCCAGAAACCTCCCAACCCCACGTGCTGTACTATTTCTGGAACAATAATGCTGCTGTGTTCCAGTGTGTTCCAGAGGTGGCTATAATCATACATTCAAAGGACAGAGAAATCCAAGACCTCTTCAAGTCACCAGGAACTCATCAAGGCCAAGATTTCACCCTTAATGAATAAATCATAACTGAGCACTTTGGGATGAAAAACATTCTAAAAATGAAAGCTTACTCATGTAAAAACACATGTATCAGAATTACCAGATTGTACTTATTTTTACACATCAATACAAACAACAGGTATTTCAAATATTGTCTTTCAGTATTTTACCATTCATATTTTATGGACAAAACTTTAAACAGCAGAGATGTCTGTACCAGAGTACAAATTTCAAAGAAACTAGCTTCAATATTTAGTTTTACTGAGTTTTTTATTATTTCCTACTTTGTTCTAAAGAGGCTTCAGTCTCAGATTTCAACACAAGATGGCACTCTAAAGAGACTTGTTGACTGAAAGAAAAATCACTGCGCTGAGAGGGTTGGGGGGTTTTTTTATTACCTTACTGAACACATTCTGAGATTTTTTTTTTTTTTTTTTTTCCTGTGTATAACTGTCTCACGGTTCTTCGAAATCCATTCAATCATGCTGTTTTACCAATGGCTTTAATATTCGTAAATGAGGAATTTGGGAAGGCATACAGTAAGGTAAACATTAAACCACACAAATAATACTACGTAAAAGCTGAATATGATCACAGAATTAAAGAATGACTAAGGTTAGAAGGGGTCTCCGGAGGTCATCCAGTCCAACATCTCTGCTCAAGCAGGCTCTCCTGGAAGTCACTCCAGGAGTATAGGCTCCACAACCCCTCTGGGCAACATGCTCCCATGCTCAGTCACCCCCAGAAAAGGTGTAAAAAGTAAAAATGTGTTTCCTGAATGAGGTTCTGATGGAACCTCCTGCATTTCAGTCTGTGCCCACTGCCTCTTGTCCTATCACCAGGCACCACTGAAAAGTGCCTGGCCCCATCATCTTTGCACCTTCCGTTCAGGTAGAGATCACACCTGAGCCTTCTCTTTTCCAGGATGAACATTCCCAACTCTCTCACCATTTCCTACCAGTGCTGGGTAGAGGGGAAGGATCACCTCTCTCCACCTGCTCGCAATTCTCTTGCTTAATGCAGCCCAAGATACCATCAACCTTCCTTACTGCAAGAGCACATTGCCGGCTTATGTTCAACTTGGTGTCTACCAGGGCCCCAAGGTCCTTTTCTGCAAAGCTGCTTTCCAGCTGGGTAGCCCCCAGCACATATTGGTGCCTAGTTTTGTTTCTCCCTAGGTACAGCACTTTGCACTTCTCCTTGTTGAACTGTATGAGACTCTTAGCCCACTTCTCCAGCCTGTCAAGGTCCCTCTGAATGGCACCCCATTGCTCTAGAGTATCACCCACTTCTTCCAGCTTTGTATTATCTGCAGAATCACTGAGGGTATACTCTGTACCATCATCCAGATGATTAATAAATTAAATAGGACTGGATCCAGTATTGACCTCTGGGGTACACCACTAGTTATGAGACCTCCAACTAGACTTTGTACCACTGATCACCATGCTCTGGGCCTGGACATTCAGAGAGAATTTTGAGTCTACCTCACTATCTCACCATTCAGCCCAAGCATCGACAGCTTTTCTATGAGAGACAGTGTCAAAGGCCTTACTGAAGTCCAGGCAGACAATATCCACTGCTTTCCTCTCATCTATTAGACTAGTCACTTCATCATATAAGTCAATCAAGTTGGTCAAGCTTCCGATGCTTCCCAAGAGCTTCCCCAAGATCCCCAAGCTTCCCCCAATGACTTCCCATTGGTGAAGTCATGCTGACTACTCCTGATTTTTTTTTTTTGTCCTTAATGTGCCCGGAAATGGTTTCCAGACTTAGCTGCTCCATCACCTTCCCAGGAATCAAGATAAGGGTGACTAGCCTGTAGTTCTCTGGCTCCTACCCTTCTTGCTCTTCTTGAAAATAGGAGTGACATTCATTTTCCTCTAGTCTTTGAATATGATAATACATAATAATACATTTTTATTATACTTCTTTTAATCAGATCCTTAAATACAATAACCACTTTTGTCAATGGCTTGTGACCTCATTATATTTAAATGTTTGTTATACAAATGCATGCTGAATTCCTAAACCAAGATATCTCTCTTTTGTTGCTCTCTTATAGCAACAAAACTGTTGCATTATTAAAATGCGACTTAGTCCTTCCCTAAAATATTATCAGCTCTAGAGTAACAAGAGAAAATTCATATGACATTAAAAAAAAGTTAATAGTCTTTTAATATATAACCAAATAATGCTTAAGTTTCTTGAGTACATTAAATCTGCTTTGGAAAATACATGATTTAGCTTGATGAATCAAATCATGTGGTTAAAAAGTAACTTTGGAGGTCAGTTAGAGCTTTTATTCTCTCATACACGACTAGCTTTATCTAAACTTTATCTAAAGCTTTAGAGAAAGCTAGAATTAGCTTTCTCTGAAGCTTTATCAAGCACTGGAACAGGTTGCCCGGAGACACTGTGGAGTCTTCATCTTTGGGGATTTTCAAAAGCCAGTGAAAGACAGTGGATGAAACAAGCTCCAGTTTCAGCAGTTTTTCACTAAAGGCACATGCCCCATAAAAGAACATCTCAGTATTTTAGAAACAGGTTTGTGGAAATCATTCAAATTTCCTAAGTTTATTTCTAATATTTAGTCTAATATGGTAGTTAGACAGAAATCTGGGTAATCTACTCAGCTATTTTAACAACATACACATGAAAGATTCACCAGCTGAAATGCCAGAAAAAAAGCACTTCAAAATACATTACTGAAACCATCAAAATGTAGCAATTAATTACAAATAATAGTCCATGTCTCTCATTTATCTAAACAACTTCCCTGTTGAGAAGAAATTTGAAGACAGTAACATGCGGCAAACGATTCAAATGAGCAGACTCTTGCTGTTTTCAGTAGGTTTACCAGGTTTGCCTTCTCCATCTCTCCTCAGCACAAAACCTGTGTCTGACCTTGTACGTCCCACTGGTTTTTGAAACTGAGCAAAGAACTACTTCAGAAGAGACGGATGACACCACTCCTGAGAGCTGTGCAGCGCAGGTCGCCTTGCAGAAGGATGCACTGTGATTCATTACATGAGATAAGGGACCTGTTTGGATCTAAAGGCTGCAGTTCCAATCCTCTCTAAGGATTTCAAAGCTGTTTCTTAATCCTTCTATGAAGACTGAAATATGTAGGATTCAGATCATCATTAGGAATAACCTCATGAATGTTATGGTCTACGTTATGCATGAGATTAAATAATATTTTTTCTTCTTAGGATACATGTGTTCACTGAATTTTCCCTGTGCTTTGCAGAAATCCTACAAATCATGTATGCAGAGATTTTTGGGAATGTAACGGTTTGGTAGTATTCTATGTACCTGTGTGTCCCTAAACATCCCATTTAGCTTTTATAACTTTGGGTGCACTGTAAATAATCATTAAGTCTTACCCTGGTCTTGAAATAAATACTACAGAAAAATGCTATGATAAGAAAGTACATTCATCCTCATCTCATTTGGAGTACAAACAGGAACTGTAATTCTGGTCTTCTGCACTGAATTCCAAAGGAAACTTTTGGAGCTCAAAAGAAAATAGGTTGTTCCAAAAGAGCCACACCTTGTAAAGAAATTCACAAGAGAAATCTAAGAATTTTGTCTTTATTCGTCTTTAGTAAGTCACTAAGGTATCCTCTCAATTTATCTTTACTAAGTGACCAAGATAGATAGACTAACAATCCAAAGATTCCTGCATACAACAGCATTCCTGAACCAGCATGGAACATTCGAACATTTACATGATTAGACTAGTATCATGGGCTCTGGAGCAAGGCAGGTGTCCACTGTAAGAGCATAAAGCCAAACATACGCAACTGTCTTATGCAGCTGTTCTGCAATAGACATCTTCTGTACTTTGATATGTCTGCCATGTGGACCTAGTGTCTAAATTAAGCTATACAAAAAGACACATCTTGTAATCGAGTTGCTCTCATGTTACGGGAAGGAAGATGTCAATATTTCTAGAAAGCAAAGTAAACTGACATAGATATTAAAACCAGACTACCCCACAGAAAAAGTTTACTAGGAAAAAGAAACACAGTTCTGAGAAGAAAGCTTTTACTGAGAGAGACTGATTTAAAGATACTTTATAACTAAGATAAGAACACAGCCTGTAGAGCAAATCTGCAGAAAGGAAAAACTTCATCTCTCAGTTTTACTTGGTGTCTTCAGCTGTCCTGAGGATGAGACATCTGAATTATGTGAATGACTAAAAAAAACCCTACACCAAGGTAAGAGAGTTTACAGTATTACAACAAGGTAGTTATTGTGTGATGGCAATTGCTGAATTTTTTAAACTGCATTTCAAGACAATTGATTTAACTACATTATAGTTCTGCCAAGGTGTCAGGCTGACATACTAGAGGATTACAGAATCAAATTTTTGACTGGCTTCTTTGCAGTTGCGTAAGACTCTACTAAACACCAGAAAATCAAGCCTAAATACATTTAAAATAACTTGTCAAGAAATAACTTTGCTATGCTTTTATAACTTCATATGCCTTCTTTGTTGTTGAAAAAAAGGTGCAAAAAGTAGAAGGGAAACTCATCATTAAAGATACACCCAGATATGACCCTGCGTGCATCTGTGTGGAGGAACTGTTCTTTAGAAGAAGAGTCTGTTGAACCATCGAGAGCTATTATTTACTCTGTGGCACCTCTTATGATACTACCAGCTACATGTAGAGCCTATCCAAGTAATGACTTTGAGAAGCAGACATCTGTAGAAAGCAGGATCTAGACAAAGAGTCTAAAAATACAAGCAGACCTTGGTGAGGCTGTGATCATTATGAAAACCGGCAAAGCTACTGTCATATCCAAAGTATGAGAACACTAAAGCTCTTTATGAAGGCCAGAGTTAATACATACTGGATCCATTAAGCACCAAAGGCCTTGCCTTAAATGAAACTCCCCTGCATTCTGCTTACTTAAGTACTCTATTTCTGAGATCCACCACTGCAGCAGTATTAAACAAAGTATTCTTTCAGTTGGCTCATTCTTTATTCTCTTTATACACATTAATTATATATGTATGGATGTATGCTTGTGTGTAGCTGAAGCATGTAAATAAACCTTACAATTGCCTACTTCAGGCTGCTTCTGTCAGAGCTCTCAGTAGATTGAAGCATAAATCTCCTTAAGACACTTTGGCAAGCTGATGCTTGATTCAAACTGAGATCCTTTCTCACCTTCTACAGAACTGAAAACACATTAATGGCTCTATACGGCTTATTGAGTCGTTCAAGCATGCACAGAGCATGCTACATTTCTTCCCACTATCTCCTTCTCCCTGGGTTATATAATGAAACCCTTTCACTTTTGCAAAGCTTGGTAGGTCATGCTGCTTGCAAGGGCACTGTGGAATATATGTTTAGTGGCAAACATGTTTGCACTTCCTTTTCTTTTGAAGCACCAACAAATTCTCAAACAGATAACTAAAATGACCCCTCCTTAAGACAAAGACAAAAAAGATTAATTCTGAGGGATTTTAATCTCTAAGGAAAAGGAAGAAGAATTAACATTTTTGTTTAATTTAGAGCAGGCGACTTTCCATTCTGTTTTCTCTCAGTAGTTCATCATGTGAACAGGAATAAATCCTACTGTTTGCTTTCTCCTATGGATAATAGATAAAACCCAATAATTTAAATAATTCTATTATCCAAATGTTAGTCACTATCCAAACATTACTCACTTTGTCTTATCTCATCCTATCACAGGTAGTATGCACAGCAGTGCATTCAAAGATGAACAAGGGACTGATGCCTTTTCTTTAGACTTCTAATCAGGGTTTGGCTGCTGATAAATCTAGCAGAAAACTGCATTTTTAAAGGGTAGATATGAGCTCAAAGGGGTGAAAAACTACATGATAGTATTTTCAAAAGTACAGAGCTTTAACCATGACTTAAAATGCTGATAACTGAATATGTAGATGCTTTTGCAAATCCTATTAGCAGCCTATTTAAATAACCTGCATGCACTCAGGATGCCTGACCGCGGTGCCACCAAGTGTCATAGGGGATGACACTGAAGTGACTTCTGCTACCGTATAAACAATAACTGTTCTGAATTTAGTTCCATGGAACTATCACAGATGATGTCTGCTTCAACTTACATGTAGTTGCTGTCATGGGTTCAGCCAACAATTGTTCACCACATGGTGGAGAAACTGGCAGGTGTGAGACCATTCACACACTGGTATTACACAGTTTTCCATAGCTTTAATATTTAAGGTTACTTGGGATTCCATAGATTCTGGACTGGTGAAATAAGAATGACTCTAAACTGCAAGATCAGTCCTAATGGTAAGAATTTTATTCTCCTAATACACTCTTCTACAAAGTTGTACTGATCCAGTAGCTCCAGGCAGAGTGTGTCGCTCATCATCAATCCTACTCTTTTTTCACTGTATGCATTCACCAAATCCATGAGAGGGTACAACATTCAGCAAGCAAAATTCCTGATTCACAGTTACACAGGAATGAAAGGAAGGAAGAGCTGCCTAACTGGTCAGACTTTTGGGTGTACAGTGCCTCTGGACTAAGTCACTGATAGATCAGACACTCCATAGAGCATCTCCTTCTACTGCCTTTTTTACCACATTATGGAGGATGACTCGTTCCTGAGGCACATGAGCAAAAGAAGGTCAGAAGAACTTCACAGCCTTGTGGCATTAACACCAGTGCATCTGAGTACCCTGGTCATGGCTTGGTAAGTGCTCAAGGAGCAAGGTGACGCTAAGCTTTTGAAAGAATGCTAGAGGACTAGGAAAGCATTTTAATGCCCTTCCTCTATCTTATTCGGTTATGACTAGCACAGTAAAGTCCAGTGAAATATACCCCCCCTTTTATGTTTCTATGATATTAAACAAACCTGATTTCTGTCTCCCTTGATTGCAATACACTTTTATTTTTTTTAAATTATAGCTAGATCTGTCTGATTTGATTTACATTTTTGCAACTTAAAAGGATATTAGGATGAAAAGCATCTGAAATATTTCAACAGTTTTGTAACAGGTTTGTATGGTCCACTGCTGTGTAAGGCATTATGAAATGTAGTGTTTATCCCAACAAGCACACCACTTACCCTCAGCATAGGGCCGTTCTGGAATACATGGGGTTCATCACAAACGACACAGTATTCATTCAATACTGGTATCCGCTGCTCAGCAAATTCAATAGTCTGAGAACAATGAAAATGAGAATAACAACATCTGCTTAAAAATAATTATCAGTCAAGCTCATGCTTCACAGTGTTTCATAAATGGGTAAGAGATGATATCGTACCTGCACAAGAAAGCCACGGTCTCGAACTGGAATGCATTTTGCACCACAACTCTGCTGCAAGGGAAAAGTCAAGGCAACTTCAGTGTTGGTAGACTAATTACAAGGAAATCATAAAACTTTTTTTTTTTGGTGTGCAAAATGTTTATTAAAATCTTTGCATCTAAAAAGATCCCTCATTTGCGTAAACCAGCCATTACAAATTATCAATCCTTTTTCTGCTGCTGAGCATGGGGTAGCCTTTTAGCATTTCATTTTAGTTCTTAAATCTCACGAGGTTTTCCATCTCAGCATCCCAAAACCTTTAATCTCAACTGGAAACACTGCTGCCTTCACTCCATTGTAACAAACTAGCACTTGCTAATTAGATTACATTTTAACTGTGTATTGTCTACCCAAATATGGGCTATCTGCTTAGGCTTCAAAGACTTATGTAACTCTCAGAACACCTGGAAAGCTTCTTCTTCTATGTTTACGAAGATCTTACTTCTGTAAGCACCATGCTAACAGTTCTCTGTGCTCAGATCCCATTCAAATTCTTTCTGCCTTTTTCTTTCAACACGTAGCAACATAAATTAGAAGGAACTTCTGTTACAGGAGTCAGTAAAGTACAAAATACCCTCTTGGCTGAAATTTATCTCAATTAAACCTAGTTTTGAGCAACAGTCAGATCAGCTCCATTTACGTAAAGCTTGCTTTGTTTCTCTTTATATGATGGTTGTTTTTTTTTTATTTCTCTAACTGTCTAATTGGTCAGCTTTTTCCTTTTTTCTCCTGGGCAAACCATCCTACTGGTTTTTTTTCCTGGCCAAACCATCCTATTGGTACTCATTCAAGTATTTTAGCTTCAAATATTTTAGCTGAGAAATGAACAGAAGTTAGGGTCCTTATTCATCACTTCCACATTCCACTGACTTCAAATTGCAGTCAGGCACCCAGGTTACCCATACATCTAATGTCTTCATGTAAAATGTGAAATGGACTCCTGACACCCTTTCACTAACATCAGCACCTGACCATGTATGTGATAATTTTCCCTCAAAGTAAATGCATTCTCACAATAAATTACTGGTAGCTTTTATAGACTGTCAAGCAGGGCTTGCATTTCTTCCATATCAGCTGGTATCAGTAATGAAACCACTTAGTCAACTCTTCGTTATCTTTTCAAAACCAATGGGATTTTTTCTATTAACTTCAGGAGAGAAAAGCTTGCTATGTTAAGACATCCTCTGCTGATTCAGAAAAAAATGCATCTTTACTGTGACAAGTAAAAAGTCTGTTGGCTCACCTTAAATTAATTTTACTGTGCACATTACAGGAACCAGCCACACAGAATGTATATAAACGGTTTTATGATAGTGTATCACTGCTTTTAGACCCGATGAGTATAGCTCACAGCTTATTAAACTAATTAACCATAAGACATGCAATGTAATTTTGTTATGCAGAATGCACTATTTTGAATATATGTATGGTATTTTAAGCAAGAATCAGCTTTTTTTTTTTCTCGCTGAGAACATCAAGATACCAATCAGGCTAAGGGAAGCAGACTATCTCTTAAGTGCCTCTCCCCAAATATAACAGGAAACAGACTGGTGTCTTGGAAGAGTACAAACAGACCCACTCTTTCTTCCAAAGTATAAAAGTCATCTTTAAAGAAGCGAAAGAATGAATTGTGAGAGCTCACTCATCTTTTTCTTAAATTTAAGATTATGTACTACCCCTTGTTTTTCGAAGTGATTATGTCTCTGGGGAAAGAAAGGGAGCCGGTGTGGGCCTAATCCCTTCCCCAACCTCTGTCTGTCACCAAAGCATTTGAAGATTTAACCTTTCACAATGCACAAATGTGCAAGAGGTGAACTGAATCACAACTGCATTCCCCACGAAGGAAACAGGGAAATGAGGGAACACATGTACGACCAAGCCAGAAATACACTCCCTTCTTCCTGCTGCAAAAGAAAAGGCAGGGAAGGAAGCAGATGACTGAACTTTTCCCATGGCCAGCAGCTGTACATCGAGCTGTATGTGATATATAAAATCTCTGTCTTGACCTAAGCAAATTCTGATTTTATAACTTAAATACATGCGCATACACAGTTGTTTAAATCCTCCTTAAGAAGCTGACTACATTACCCTTGTCTTTCAATATATTCAATATATCCAATATAAGCATTAATGCCTTTGCATAGTAAGAATAAAAGCATGTTTGGAAAACAGTAAGAGGGAAATGAGCAGAATAAAAGAATTATTACGCACAGCAGCTTGTGAAGGTGATGATGAAGATGGTGTTAAGATACCAATAAGCCCTGAGGTAAGAGAGAGCCTCCTGCTCTCTGCTATGGTGGACTCCTTGAAAGGCTCCATCTTGGATGATTTAGGGGCATTGGAGCAGGTCTTGCTGAGTAACTTGTTATTCTTCAATCCATCCAATTCTTCCATTCTAAGATTACTGGAGTAGGACCTGCTTAAAAGTTTGTGGGGCTTCAAGGTGCTGTTGTGCTCACATCGAGGATCCCCAGAACATGACCTACTTAACAGCTTATGGGGCTTTAAAGCGATGCACTCGTCCTGCTTGACAGCCGCAGAGCAAGATCGGTTCAACAGTTTGTGCGATTTAACAGCCATTGTCTGTTCAGCCCTCGGGTCGCTCGACAACGAGCGGCCAAAGGTTCTGTGAGATTTTGTGGTACACGCATCCTCCGCCTTCACTGTGCTAGAGCAAGTCCTTCTAAGTAGCTTGTGAGTTTTGGAGATGCCATCCTGTTCTGACTTCAGTTTTGACTTGTTTTTGCCACAGCCAGGTGGAGGATAACTTGGCGACCTTGAAAATAAAGAAGAGGAGAATGTTGGAAAATAATCAAAATCCTGTGCAAATTAAGCAAGACGACACGTACATAAAATTTTTTAAGTGTTACCTGTCTTTATGTATTTCACTAGTGATAAATGCAGCCCAACATTAAAAAATCAACAACTGTACATAGGACTAATTTTCTAGTACCAAATAGACATCTTACTCCTGTTCACTCACAGTCTCATTGATCAAAAGATGACTAACTACTTAAGCAGAAGTTAGAGCTATATCCTTAAAGCTGTTTGTAAAGGTCTCCATGTCTTTAAACAAACCATTTATTCAGGAAATCATCTTCAAAACAAAACCCACATGCTTCTTATGAGACTATAACAAATTTTCCTTATGAAAATCTATCTTTCCTATATCACCACGATGGCATGATCCCATTAAAAGTTCGTCATCTGGATACAGCATAACAAATCCTATGTCCAGATCCAATGGAAGACATAATGAGCAATGAAACTTGCATGCTGTATATCAGATTTAACCCAGCTGAAGTGCACATTATTTTTAAAACCCTCATAATAATCTGGGTGCTTTGTGAAAGACAATTTGACTCCCTTCTTTCCTTTTTTAGACAAATTCTAACACTAGAAATGAGGACGTGAGGAACCTAAATTATGAATGCAGAAAGAACAAAAGGTTTTGATGAAACAAAATTCACATGAACTGTCACATTTCTGTAAAGTTCACATTCTCCTGTCCTTTCAAAGCAATAACATGTAACAGGTACGCTGAATCATTTTTCTATGCTTCATAAGCAACCCCAGTCTCTGGAGTATTGTCTGGGCTTGGATCAAACAGACAAGTGAAATCCCAAGGGAAAAGACTGGCAGATTTCCCCATCCTGTTAGCAAGTCACAACAGCGGAAGATGCACGTGGTGTTTGCTGATTCATTGTTGCAGTTGGCTCACTACTACCCTCCTGCAGATAGGAGGTATGGATGGAGCTCGTGGGAGAGGAGTGGTCTTTGCATTTGGGATGAGCCGTCTTTGGACAGGCACTACAGCAGCAGCCAGATCAAGAGGAGAGAGATTGGGCTGGCTTTTTTATGCCCGTTACGGCTAAAACCAAACCCCAGGCTACAGCCTGCTCTAGGCAATGGTGTTTGGCATAGTAAGGAATGGGTAAGCTTTCTAGTCAAAACACCATCTTCCTTTTCTACCTTTGAAAAGACAAATAATCTTTTGTTATCTTTGTCATTCTTCCTTTCTTCAATGTTAGTGATAGCTGTACTCCCTCTCATTTTATACATGGAATGTAGAATGGCAAAATTCATTAACAAGAAGGAATGTTCAAAGAAGCATTCAATTCAAATGCATAGGAGTGATGTGTGAACCCTCCATAAGCAGGAAAACATGCTAGACTAAATAGTCCCATTCCTGAAAAAGGTAAAATCAGAGTCTGATTTTACGTACACTAAAAAGTATGAGTAACTGGCAGAAGTCATAATGAACTCAAATGAACTATTCACAAACTACTTCTTACGTTTTTAATGCCTTTGTTCTTTGAAATTCTGTGCCTGCATTTCAGAAGTGATGACCATTAATGCACTCAAAACAGCAGAGAGGGTCTTTCATTAATGACCATTGTAGTTTTAAAAAATTAAAAATACACAGAGCTGTGTATTACTTGTATGTATTACTTATGCTTACATTCTTGCTATTCGAGTAACAGTCAAATGCTACCAAGCTAACAAAAATACAAGTTAAATAAAATAAATTACTTCGAATTTTAGATGAAACATGGCTGTTTCAGAGAGCAGGACACTGAAATTCCCTGCCTTCAAATAGTCTTAGAAGCTGTAGTACCTAGTTCACTTTCGATATCATGCAAGGCAAGGACTGGAAACCCATGAGGTAAGATATAAATAGAGCAGCTCTCTGTGGAGAAAAGTCAACCTTTCACCTTGTGAAGTCTGCTGTGGATTTAGAACAGGATATGACGGTAAAAGCTCATTTGCCTTGCTATTACCTGCGCAATGTAGAAAAGATGTGCAGAGGGGATTTCACCTTTTTGTCAGACACCTTCTTATTGTGCGTACAATTAGACTTCTCTTTGCTGTTCTTCCACTGTTGTGTAACAAATGTCTGCATGATTCTGCAAATCAAGGAAAAACAAAAGGTTTTCTTAACCTAGCCAAGACATAACTCACTTTAATACTAGGGTCTCCCTGCTCACCATGTAGGCAACACAATGCAATGTCTCCAGTCTATAGGCATGTATGTGGACTCATGGCTGGATGCATCAGCTCCTCAAAAATGCTTTTTTTCCCCAAGTAAAATCAATTTACATGGAACTCGTACTGAGTACAGTCTATGTAAACAACACTGCAAGACTTATGCTGGTATGTCTCTTAATGGAAATACACAAACTGATTCAAAGGCTCCCATACAACTACATGCTTCTGTCTCTCAGGGACTACAAAGGTAGGCTAGAACATCCACGCTGCTTGAGTAGGAGCATATTCTCCTAAGGCACAAAATGAAGGTAGGGATGTTGCATGTTACACTACCCAAAGAGGGTTTACAGAGAAGACAGAGCCAGACATTTCTCAGAGATGGACAGCAAAAGGCAGTGGTGACAAGTTGCAACAAAGAAAGCTAAAAACCATAAAGGCTCTAAAAAGAAGACATCCACAAGAAGAGTGGTTATGTACAATAGGTTGTCCACAAAGGTTGAAGATTTCACAGCTGAACTGCCTGAGACTCTGAGTCAACTAATCTGACTTTGAAGTGTGTGTTGCTTGGAGCAGGAGGTTGCAGTAGGTGACCTCCAGCAATTCCTTCCAAGCCAAATTACTTTGTGACTAACCTAGATGTGGGAGTCTTTGAGTGATACAGTCAAGGTGGCAGTTTATTGGTAATTTGGTGAATCTTCAAAGATTAATATCCTGTTGCCACAGCCATGAGGGGCCATGGCGATTGACGGGTATTCTGACTTCTGCTCACCTGTGAATTATGTAGCTACGTCCTTGAAAATGTCTTATAGGAACCTTTAGTAATTATCTGGTGCACAAATCAGAGCAAGTGTAAGTACTGAAACATTTAAAGTGGCAGTTGATGTCTGGGGAATGTTTCATTTTTTTTCTTTAAAGTCATGTTCCCTAGAGATTTAAATAACATTGCTTCATTTGTAAGATACTGAATTTCTCTGAACATCAAACAGCAAAAGATTTGTTTTTGTTTTTTTTTTCTTAAGGGATTCTTAATGTTGTAATGGTCAGATATTAAAGCCTATATTCTTGTCATTTTATTACACATAGACAGCATATGTGAGAAGATGACTCAGCAAAATTGTATTAAATTGAATTGTACCATGAAATGAATACATGAAACTGCTATTTTTTCCAACTGTTCTTCCCTCTTATCCTCAAACTGCAGATGGCCTAATTACCGTGGTACATCCTAGAGGCCGCCATGAAAGCATAGCCCCCTTAGGGTAAGCATGATGCTCAAAAGATTCCTCTCCAAAGGCTTCACCAGCTAAGCAGAAACATGAAATTGAAGACTCCCAGCTACAGTCTTTTGAACTTCTGCAGCTTACTTTCTAAATGGCAGCAAAGTGACAGAAAACCCTGGCAGGCAGCACAAATCAGGTTCTCCTGAACAACTGTCAAAACTGCACTTAAAAAGGCAAGTCCTCCTATTTTTTTGCATAAGGAAAACAAGTTCAAACCACTTTGATTCCACCAACTTGACAACCTGTGAAGTTTATGCTACTTGACATGATCCGGGAACTTAAAAGAGTGTAGTATTTGCCTAAAAACAGGGGTTTACACTTTTCTAGACTTACTTTTTCAGCTGATGTCCGAGCCCAAATCTTTCCTTAGTAGAGATCTGAAATACATCCACAGTTGGCACTACAGAAAAACGAGATACTGTTGATATATGAACTTACAGCAATAATCAAGAACTTATGACCATATAAGTCATATATAAGGGCCCTGCTTCTATCTGGACTTTTATTACAGACAATGTCACTGAAGTAATGGTGAAAGTGGACATGTCATCAAAGTCTATTAAGAAACTAATGGTCAATTTTGGAATATCAGCTAACATAATTTGTATTTTTACAAGTAAGTATTCTAGAAATTGAATTCTCCCTTATCTACCTCTTCCCACTAATTTTATTTACAAAAATGTATCTTGATTTTTTATATTATTCAAGTACTAGAAAGCAGCATCAGATTAGATGTATCTGGACTGGTAATTCATCTCCCCTAATCTCTTAAACTTTGTTCCAAGGAAGTACTCTTTACAAACTACAGTTCCTGTGACCATGAAGAAACCCAGAGTGAAATAAACTGAATTAATTAGTATCCGGGCTTTCTTTCTGATGGCCTTTTAATACAAGATCTCTAACTGTCATCTAAGTGCCGGGTATATGAATTCCAGTGGCCAAGGATTACCCCAAATTTTCCTCAGGACTTGTGTATGGGGTGTAAGCTGGAAATTAGCTCCTGGTATTACTAAAATCCTTTACAACATTTACTAGATAAAAGTGGCAGATGGAATCCAGCACTGCTGAGAGTGCCTCAGGTCCTCAAGGCAGGACAACAGCCAACACATGTACAAGCACGAATAGACTTCATACTTAGTATTACATAAGATGGTAATGACTACAGTAAAATAAAAAAGAAAGGAAAACAAAAACCCTGGGGTTGTTTCAAATTTTCTTAGAAAAAGTAAATCAGTACTTTAAAATCTGTATTATTCTGATTTTACTCAGAATGCCAAAGTTTATTCTTTAATTTTGCTTTAATAAATTAGACTTAAAATTAAAATACAATATATCTAACCTGGCTATCCAATTTCATGTAGCTCAAAGCCCTGCAGATAGCCTTTCTCTGATGTTATTATTCAAATATGATCTCTTCCTTTAAAAACAAACTGATGACTTTTTCAAAAGGGATGAATGATTTGATTAGGGGTAGCAATGTCTTTAGATCTCTAAATTTAGGCCACATAGTGGTGAGGGGATATTTTCAATGAGAAGCATTGTATCTAGAACAGCAATCTTAAAATCTGGTATCTAGACTACTAAGCTCTACAGCCAGATGAGACATCCCAGTACCTCCAATTGCTGATTCATCCTCATCCAAGACAGTTTTCTAAGGCATGTGGGAGGAACTGTCCACAAGTACAATAATGAGACAAGCTATTAACTAGAAGAATGACTGACTAAAATCAAGATCTCATACAGCTACAAGGTGGTATTAATACCCCCCACATTGTGCTTTGGAGTATACTGCATTTCTGTTTCTTTTAGTTTTATTAACACAAAGTACTATAGGAGAAAAAATGTAGCATAAAGTTATCGTCCAGTAGTCTCAATAAAAAACATATATAAGGGGGTAGAGGAATTCACAGAGAACTAAACACAAAAGATGTTGGATCTCACTGTGCTTTTGTGGTAAATAAAGAGACACGGCTGCAACAGCAGCTGAGCTCATAAAACCAGTATTCCTGAAGCACTTGCCTCTGGCCCTGATCTTGCCTTTCTTGGTACTCAGGCACTCCCACAATCAGTCAGCTGCAGGACTGGGAACTAACCTTCCTATTTTAACCTTGCCAGCGGTGCAGAAGATGTTTTGATGTTACTTCTCATTTCACTAGATCCTTTCTTACTACATGCTGCTCTTCACGCGTCACCTTCTCTTATTTGCTGCATTTTTATTTTTTAAATTACATTTTGATAGAAATACTCTGAACACGAACTCTGCCGCCTGCTATAGCAAATACATATTTTAAGATCTGCATATTTACAAAGAAAGATTTAAGCAATATGAGGCAAAAATACCAAAGTCAAGTAGAAAAAAAAAAAGAAGTAAAAAAGATCGATATATTGAAATGCTTATTTGAATGAACAGAATATAGCTTATAGTTAGTGTCGGCAGGCAGCATATCCTGAAATAGCTCATTGGGACAGATTTTTCTAAACATATTATGACTGGAAATATCTATTCATTTTCTGGAGGCAGAACTCTTCCACAGATATAAGCCTGAACTGACAGCTTGTACTGGAAGCCTCCAAAGCCAGGCAAATTATGATCTAAATTGCAACTTACTTCTGACTTCCCACTGTAAAAACATATCCAAAGTTGAATTCTGCATATGAATGTTTCCAGATCTTCAGCTGATTCTTCAGGAGTTTGACCAGTTTTACTCTCAAGAGAATGGTTTACTCACTTAACTCAATCAAATCTAAAGATTCCCAGATTTCACAGTCATATAGAAATTAGAAGCTGAAAGAATAATTACCATATTCAAAGGTGTATGAAAAAATGCATACGCGTGTGCTGCACAGGTCTGTGTATGTCTACCTTACCAGTGATAACTCATCTGTGCAGATGATGCCTGACTTTTCAAATCAGGAATCACAAATTAGAAACTACAGATGTTCATTCCCTAACCCTGGCTCCCAGGGGAAGCAGCTGAATTTCAAAGGATATCAGGTAACGAAGTTCCAAAAATCAATCTGTGGAAGCTTAAATTAGATGTTCATGTCATTATTGAGGGCCTAAGCCATGCAAACATGTTTAAGCATAATTTCAATACTAGTGGGACTGCTCTCCGTAGATTAGCAGTAGATCTAAGTGCATTCAGGGTCAAAGATTTGGCAGTGAATGAGTATCTACCACCTTTTACATGGCTTGGACCAAGACACCATACAAGGCATACGAAGAATACACAGGTAACTAACCTGGGCCATTTAAGTACTGTGTAAGCGAACAGTGCAATCGCACTATTATTGGCTCCGTGCGAATTACATCCCAAGCCACAGCAATCTCTTCCTAGGTCAAGATAAAAAGAAAGGAACAGACACCATTTGCCATCACATGAGGAACTGATGCATTTTGTCGGTACACCTTAGGGTTGTTATAAACACCATCCATCCATTTACCCAGTAGCGGTAAATCTACTTTAACTTTAAACTGGAGACTCAGGACAAACTATGGCCTGCTGTTGCCCCTAAGAGTAGTGTTAGACTGCTTCCAGTTCTTGAATATGCTCATTTAAACTGGTGCAGGCGGACAGATTCCCATCTACCAAGAGATACTGTTTCAAAGCTGAGAAGCAAAGGAGCAAATGAAGATAGAAAGTAAACTCATTCGAAAACATAAGGCAAAGGGAACTTCTGGTCCTTTAGACTGATTAAAATAAGGTACGATCAGATTTTTTTTAGATTTTTAGAAAAGCCCAAGAACAATTATGTTATGTGCTGTGCTGACCTGATAACATGACATATCTGTGCAGAAGCTAGTGATGTCCCTACAAGCACTGATTTTTATTCTCTATTTAGAGGGTTGGAAACTACTGCACAGATGAAGTAAGTTCATAGTTAATGACAGCATAACTGTTACAGAAGCCATGCTGCCAGCCTCAGCACCACTGTGCTGTGTCTCCTCTGACTTTCAAGCTTCTCCCTGCTCAACTGCAGATGTTAACAAGCACACAGGATTGCTCCAGTCTTCTTCCCTCCAGGACTCTGAAGTGCTCTCTCCTAACTAATGTCTAGGACAGCAAAAAAATAAATGTAATTCAATTCTATCAGTTAAAACACCATTCACAAGGCATGTTTGAAAGAAAATGCACACGCAATAAATACAAGGCTATAAAGCATTTTAATAACAGGGTCATAAAAGGAAAAGGAAACCTTTCCGCTGAGTAGCAATCAGTCATGTGACAGCCACTTGTGAAAATCAAGACTCTGAAAAGAGAAAGTCTAGGTGGCTGTCTAGAGAGTCTGAAGTGCAGGAGAATTAAACGGGTATTAATGTTCATTATGTAATACTGTGATTAGATTACTTACATCAAGAAAGCTAACATCAATATGCAGATCAATATCTACATCATCAATGGCTCCGTATTCCCTGAAAAGAAAGAATTACATTACATTACAGCTCTTCAAGATACTACTCAGCCCAGAAGTACTTACAACAGGGAAGATTATATGAAGGATAATCTTGTCTGTAAAATCAGAATGGTTATAAAATATGTATTTACATAGATTGGACCAATATTCACAGTGGGTGACTGACTGCTGCACTGACTTTTTCAGTGGATTTTGCTTAAACAGGCTAAATATTTTTTCCTACTAATTCCCCAAATTCTCTCTCCATTGCTGTTATTTATTTTTGTGTCATGTATTGAACAAATAAATCAAGAAAACAATAATGGTCACATGCTGCTCCTATAAATGACAAAAGAAAACCCTAGTTAATTTTCAAAAGTATTTCAGGTTAACAGCCAGTAACCTAAGGAGAAGCTTGCGATAAAGACAAATGCAACACAACTTAGAGGGTGGCATATTATACCTGTGAGACTACTTCATGCATTCAAGCATTTGTTTGTCAAAAAAGAAGGATTGCCCTGTAATGTGCTCTAGGCAATAGTTACCTTATTTTATCTGTTATGTGTAGTATTGCTGGGATCCCTGAGCTTCAGATTTAATTTATGCTTATAGGTGTTTCTTTGCCATCTGAAATCTTACATTTAAAGTGTGACTTCTCTGCTTTTTATATTCTGAGTCTTTCTACTGCCGTCCTCGAACTTGAACGGGAAGTACTTGAAGTACTTGAAGACTTCTAAGCAAGGATAGATAATACTCATTGACAAACTTAAATAAAAACCTGCTTTTATTTTCATATGAATTACTTAAGTGGACAACATTGGAAAAGTACAATCACTCTCTATTTTTCACAGATTAGCTTCAAGTCACTAGTTTTTTTTCTTTACACTGCATTAACATGCTTGTTCTCAGTGACTTCCACACTTTTCCATTAAACTAGACTAAGTGCATAGCAGCAGTTGTGCATAAATAAGTTGACAAGGAAATTCTGAAATACAAAAATATTGTGACTATAACTATCTCTTATCAAAGTGGCCTCTCAGCCCCTGGTAGGACCTAGGTTGCACTGGAAATGCCTTGACCTCTTGTGAAGTTTGGTGGATGGAACCCCTTCTGCTAAACCTTGGCATCCCAATGCTTCGTTCTCTCTGGTAAGGGCAAATCCAAAGTCTCTCTCTAGATCAGACATGTCCACACATGGCACTCACAGGGCAGGTAAATGGCTGGTCAGGGCTGTGTAGTCTGGAGGCTTCCCAGCCACCCTGACAGCTGCTCCAGAGCTCACCCAAAGCCGCAGAGGCGCTCACTGACTTCCTACAGCTCACTACAAACCTGGCTTTGAAACACAGAAGTTCTCCACCTATTGAATGGCTTAGCCACTATCCTACACAACAGTGGCCTCAGATTTTTTTTGTTAATTTTCCAGAAGATCCAAAGAACAGATTGTTATGAAGCCTTAAGTAGTATTTAGGAATGCAGGCTGATGTCACGACTGAGATTCAAAAGGCTGTGAACAAGCAGTAGTTTACTACAATGAGCTCAACGAGATCACAGTGCTTCCAATGAAAACAGTTGATAAAATAAATGAGATGCATTAAGTTTTTGAAAGGTTACATATAATGTTTCACTTTCAGGAGCCTGAGGGAGCGTATCATCAAGGTATTCTCAATTTCATAGTTGTCAGTTTGGCAACTAAACATTTATCTCATGCATTTCCTACGCCCACATACAATTATTTGGATTTTAATTCCCCAGGTCCTCGAAATGTAATGAAATTTCCATTTAATTTCAAAAGGCATAGCACAGCTTAGTTGTATACATGCTCTCTCTTCTTAAGCAAAAATAACAGAGCTTATCGGTTGGAGGTTAACGGGAAATGCTACTTGCAATATATGTATGCCTAAATTTATTATATTCTATTTTATTACTTGGTTTGTACAACAACTTTGAGATTTTCTTTGTAATGCATCTGACAGGTCTGTTATGTCTTGCCTATGTGTTATTTTAATGAAATCATTAAGATTACAGAGATTGACAATGAAGTTATGAAAGACCAGAAGTGTAATAAGTATCGTAAAGCCATATGCCATCTCATATATCTCCAACAGAATTTTTGCATAATTAATGTGTGCAATACACCTGTGACTGAGTTCCACCACTTCCTTGTGTAGGATACTTTAGATCACCACAGTTAGAAAGTTTTCCTAAAACCTAATGAAACTTGTTTGTCGCTAGCACAGCTAGTTTCTTACTGTCTCTCTCAAGATGATGTGAACACTTGATCACTCCTCCTATCTACAAACAGCTTCTTTGAAAGAAGGACTGTTACTAGGTCTTCTTTTTTTTCCAGACTAGACAAATCCAATTCCTTCAATCTCTCCCTAGGGAAAACATTTACTAAACCTCTTATCACTCCTCTTGTTCACCTCCAGGACAAAAGACAGAATATGACAGAACAGGAGTTTAACAAGGGTTTAGAGTAATACTGAATAGTAATTTTCAACGAAACACAACAGCCTGATCAAATACCAACTGACGTACAGAAGACGACGATGTTTTATATGAGGGTGCCAGGGCTTGCTCTGAGCCCAGCCAGTTAAATCAGTACTCAACCACCCCAACACCCCCCCAAGAAAGCATCATTACTTCATTACTTGCCAGCAGTGCTCCTTCCTTTTGCCATACAATATGCAGAAATCACCAGAAGAGACTTGTGCTCTGGCAGTCAGGGAAGGTCCACAAAGAACTCAGTCTCCTAAACATGAAAGGTTCCACAATACGGAAAGATAGGTAACATACCTGAGAGATACTGCATTAGGTCCGTAGATCTCTCTCACTGCTGTCAAATCAGCCTCCAGTTGTGGGTGCTTGTGAAGTTCTCCATCATAGCTAACCTGTCGGGGAGAAAAATATCCTGGGAGTTCTTATTTATTTCATTACTGGCACGTGATGTAGGCTCCTGAAAGTTTCCCCTGCAAAATACGCTGCATTATGATTCTTTAATGCAATGCTCAGAAAGGACACTGTGTTGACAAGCTGAAGCACGTACGTGGCCTAACCCTGCTAATTAATGAGATTTGCAAACCAGGCATCTCTTCATCAAAATTTTTTGAGGGTCCCACTCCTGTTTGTGGAAAGAGAAGCTGCAAAGTACTCATCCTCTGTCCTGTCTTGTCCTGGGGCCAATTCTGGGACACTTCTACATTATTAAAACTCTTAAGTAGGAGAATAACCAGATCTCCCCAGTAGTATCATTGCAGTTCAACCACTACAGGACAAAGATTTGATCCCTCTTGCTTGCTATCGCAGTCTTATACATATTAGACACAGAATGGCTTGGGCTCAATAAGAGAAGCACGAATCTATTCTATATACCAAGTGTCGCAGCATCTATGTTACATTTTCAGTCTACCCATTGGCTGTATTCTATCCACCAGCACAATGGTATCAAATGCAAAAAGAAACTTAAAGAACACTTTCTCAGTTTTAGTATTTTATCAGAGAAGATATAAAGAAACATGTATTTAGAAATCATCCCTGTATTTTTCAAATTCTACATGAAAAATGGAAATCATTATGTTAGTGCTTATATTACAGAATCATAGAACAGTTTGGGTTGGAAGGGACCACCAAAGGTCACCTAGTCCAACCCCTCTGCCATGAGCAGGAACATCTTCATCTAGATCAGGTTGCCCAGAATCACATACAGCTTAGTCTTAAGCACCTCCAGGGATGGTGCATCCACCACCTCTCTGGGCAACCTGTGTCAGGATTTTACCACCCTCATTGTAAAGAATTTTTTCCTTACATCCAGCCTCAATCCCCCCTCTTTTAGTTTAATAAGCAAAACTTGTGAGCGGGTTTGGTTGGACTGTAGGATGTCAAAGTAATTAATATCCTCCTATCTTCTACAAGGACCAAAATATCTCTTTAGACTTTTAACAATCTGTTCACAGTCTATTACTACTTCCCCGTTAAGCAATATGCTCCTGATTGTGTGAACTTAGCTCTATTTCTTTAGAACAATTAGAATGACAGTAATTCCACAAAAGTTGATGTACTTCCTGGATTTTGACAGATTGAGAACTGAGAGTAGGATTTGGCTTGTACCTTCAAAAAATGCAGAGAGCAAAGCACAAGAGTGTAATTTATGTCTTTACACATGTATATCCTCATACAGGAATTCCTGCAGAGAATGTTCGCTACTGCAGCAACCGCATCTAACTGCAGTACTGTTTCTACATCTGTAGTACTGTTTGTACATCCAAATATGTAGACCAGTGCAGTGACACATGCAGCTCTGATATCTAGAAATGTACTTTTCAATCTAATTAAATAAATTTCAATAGAATTAAAATAGTAATCAGCTGATCATTTTCTACATGTGAAAATTAGCAAAGAATTACTTGATTAGACTTTGAACTCTTCAAATATAAGCCACAAAATTTATCAGTGTAGCACTGGCATATGTTTATGAGCGATACCAATGATACTCATGACCAGAAGGGTATAAACCAAGTATCCCTTCCTTGTTTGGGCAGGCATGTCAGAACAATTTTTCAAGTAGAAGAGCATAAGAAGAAAACCTTTATTGTATTTTTTTCCCCACTTTACATAGGACTAAACTAATCCTTTTTACATGCAAAGATGAATTCTTTAAAGATGCATAAATAATGGCTGTCCTGCTTGCAAAGCAAGCACAGCAATCATTTCACAAATCGTAGCTGTGGTGCACTCACTAACCTTGTTGGACCTACACCACATATTTTTAATCAGTCTTATGTATCAATAATAGTAAAATCCAAAAGGAACGCTATGCAGAACACTGAACTGCTCAACAGAATGCTTTCTCCAATCTATTCTCTGATGGTAAGAGGTTATGAACTCAAAAAGGCAACAAAGCAGTGTCCTGTCAAATTGTAAGATCACAGTATGGTATTTTCCACCCCTGAATTAGTGCCATAGACATGCTTACGTATGCAAAGGAGATTGCCAGAATTTTGTGTATCTGCATTTGCAAGTATTCCTGTAACTAAAGCACAACAGAGCAGGAGAGAGAGCACCAAAGGAAGCCATATTATTGTTTCAATCTCCTGTTCTCATTTGCAAATGTAGAAGACATAGATTCAAAGCAAGAATTAACAGTCTCAGAGAAAGTGCATATAAAAGCTAAAAATCTGATAACTTTCTGTGCCTGAAAGATCTGTGAGTAGAAAGTCTCAGTTTTTAATCTGGGACCTTATTCAGATTATTTTGTCCCACCTAATGACAAAAGGTTGTGTTTTTAAAGGAGATTAAGTGATTTACAAACCTAAATCCCATTGTAAATCAATAGGTCTTAGGCTATTGAACCACTTAGCTAGTTTAAAGTATTTATCCATCAAATCCTTAGAGAGGATTACAAGCAGGTGCTTAGGAAACAGATATAAACATTTAATTTATGACCAAAATGTCGTATCTTGCTTTCACTGCCCATCAAATGCCATTTCCCATCTTTCATGGTTCTTGTTTCATCATCAGCTGCTCTCTTGTCTTTTCAGCTGTAACCACTTAGAAATTTTAAGAATTATCCCTGACCTCCACATTTCCCAACTGTATTGCACATAGTTACACTGGCATCTTTTTCCTCTAGTTGCCTAAGGCAGTATTTTTGTCCCCTATCTCCATGGGCACAGCAGACACTTGTCTCAAATGAAGCAGCTTGCCTTGCTCGTTCCCCACATACACAGTCACCTATATTTTGTCATTCCAATACACCTGCTGTTCACTTAATAACACTTGCAATCACTTTACCTGAAAAAGGACTGTTCTCTTTGTCTCTCAAAGGACTACACTCATTACCAGATTTTCTGTTTATTTTCTGAGTCCTCAATATTTTCTTTAATTCTACAGGTCTTCTTTACAATTTTGTCTTTTTGATCATGACATTTTAAATTCAAAATTTCCCCTTTCCACTCTTGTTAAATATACTTTCTATGATGTGTTTTTGCTTGTTCTCCTTGTTTTGCTTTTTGAATATCCTATGCTCAAGACATTCGCAGTCATCTGATATTTTATTTTTACTGCTGATCTAATTGGGGAGTTTTTGCCAGTTATAATTCCTTCAGTTAAATGTATTACCTTAAGAAAATGACAACGCAATATAATGTAGTTTATACTTCAACTATAAGGCAACTAAATTCTAACCATATTGCCTATTACACAGCTCTTTTACCCCTTGCAAAATTACATGCTCCTCTCTGTGTTCATATCTCATAGTCAGAGTTAATATTTATCCATTCATTTGGGCTCTGGAAGGCATACGTTACCAAATGTATTAGCACTGGTTTAAGAAATAAGCTGCCTTTTCCTTCACCTTGAGGTTACTGCCCTTTCTGCCAGAGTTGAAAAATGGAGCCAGTACACACAACTCATCACTACAGGGCAAAATCAGATTTTTTTTCCTCTCAGTTAAGATTAAAGTAAGACATTGCTGTTTGCACTGAAGCATGTGCACACAGTCCTCCCCTGTGCTCTGTGGGGCTGCAGGAGTCAGCAGCTAAAGAGAACCAATTCCTACAGTCATTTCTAAAATGACCATGAATCAATACCCCATATCAGTTATTTCTGAAACTGAAAATACAGTCTTTCAGTTCCAGTTTCACTTTTAACAGTCTTTTAGGGGTGTGTAAGGTTGGGGTTTTTTTGTTAAAATAAAAGATCTCAACATGTATTTTGTGTTCGAATCCCACCACGCTGTTGGCTCTGCAAGAGGCTCAGCTCGATGATGTCCTGCTCATCAGCATCCCACGCTTTCTGCACCGACCAAACCGGCTGGCACTGCTGGCGTGCTCCTGCTGCCTTGGCTCTGCACCCAGGGCACGGATGGCTTCAGCTGCAAGGCTGAAGCACTGACAACTTCCACAAACAGCAACCGTAATTCATTAAAATGTTCATTGAAATAAACAGTTCTAATAACATGAGTGAGGAATGAATCCTTTGGGGCAATAGTTAGACTAAAAATATAAGAAAAATCTGAATAAAGAGACTAGCAGCGTGAAGCACTCTATTGACACTGCAAAAAGAAAAGAGATTAAGAGATCTTATTTCCCAATATATAAGAGAATGTAATAATAACTAATTCTGCTGAGGGAACAAGAAGGGAAGACACAGAGCAGTACATTCATCTGAAAATACGCAGTATTTTTCAAGGTGAATTTAACTGTGCATCTCAGAAAAAGAATGGACTATTGCCTAGATCAAAATTGTTTTGTAATAATCATTTTCATCATTATTTTGCAGTGGTTTTGACTTTACAAAATGGCATTCCTCCAGAAGGAAAAAGACTTGGATCCAGTCTGACTTCCGATTTGTATTTAATAACAGCTTTGAAGAGTTGAGTATCCATTTCCTGGAAGTAAGCAACTGGCTTCTGTTTTCAAATGTTCTGAAGATTACCTGTGTTTTTTATTCTTAGAGCTTTGCAGATGTAAATAAACTAATTTTAAATTTTATATAATTATACAGCATAACATATTCAATATTTCTGCTATAAGATACTGTGTATATATATACACATGGTATTCTATTTGAAGTTGAATAAATGTAAGAAATTCATTATTATCATAAATTTACAATAGAATGAACAAGAGAAGCTTTCAAAAACTGATCTATTGAAAGTTGTGCAAAAATTTCCACCATTACCTGTCCACCATAATAAAACTCCTCAGAATCATTATCTCCTTCAGAGTCTTCTTCAACTGTGCTGTTGTGCCGTGACTCCTTAATGGAAAACAACAGTTAACAACGATACAAGCGATATGCGTATCTTGCATTTATAGTTCTTACTATAACTAAAGGAATTATGTTTTTACCAATAAGCTCATAGTACCATTTATTAAGAAATCTTCTAGTACCATTTTTCCAGACAAGTACTGAAAGGCCTGTTTTAAGAACAGTGAAGTATCAGGCAAAATATGCACCTACTAACTGGGTACCTGAAAATACCCTGAAAATAAGCTGGACATGTATTAATTTGTCTTGCTACAGACACAGTGTGGTATTTTAAGAAACTGGGGAATTCAGCAGACTATGCGGGCATACTTCACTCTGTTCTTTGCTAAACAAAGCGTAATTTACCCACCAAGACAGGTTCTGGACTTAATTTGGTGTTTCAGTGACCTAATACAGTTTTAATTTACTTTATTCTGGTAAATCAATTTGAATAGTTTAAGCAAATCAAGTCCAAGCATGAGATCTCTTAAACTTCTTTCTGTGAAAAACTGACAGATTGCTGCTTAATTATTATTTTTAGCAGAAGTTCCAGCCTGTTGCCAGAGAAGTTCATACTTAATTTTTCTGACTACTTCTGATCTGAGACCTTGAAAATGAAGGATTAGAAAGTAATATGCTTACCCACGTAAAACCTGCTCTAAGTAGGCTGCTCTGTGAGTAATTGCACTCAAGTAAATAGAACTGATCCTTGTACAGACTGCATCTCAGCATGAGCTGAAGTGTTATATTCTGCTTCCCACCAATGGAACCTTTACGTATAATCATATAATTGCTTGAAGATGTTAGTTCATGTTTCACACAATCTATGTATTATTCTAGGCCCTATGCTGATAAGGATCCCCTAAAGAACACCTGCTAAAGTCATAATTCTTCACTTCAATCTGACCATGATATAATCACTGTTTATTTTGTACTTATGTCCCGCACAGAACTGTCATAATGGGATGGAAATCAGATGCATGAACCAAAGAATTAAAGCTTCCCCTAAATCCCATATAGTCATAAATGTCAAATATACCCTATCATCAATTTCTATGGTCAGACCTTCTAATCCTATTTCCCTACCTTTGCTTTTAAATTCCAGCTCTATTCACTGTACATATTTATAGAACAAAAATTGTATTTCAGCCTATTTCACAGCAATTTTCTGTGACAAGGTTTAAAAAAAAATTCCACTTCTACTTCATTGAAAAGAAACTAAGTGACTTTAGTCTTCTTTGTTTATAATAACCTTAGCTCAAGGCGAAGTCTGTGTTAAACAGAACTCAACTGAACAAAAATCTGACACAAACCCAAGAGAAATGCAAGTTTCACATTAGAACTGTGACAAACCCATGCCATCCTAACCAAACCTCTAACCATCTAGCCAATAGAAATGGTCAGTGTTACAGACTTCTTTAAAGTTCTTTTTTTTTCCCACAGTAATTTCATATTTAAGTGCCTTGTTCAATTTTCAGCTAAAAACAAAATAAATACTCAAACTCTGTCACATAGAAGCTAAATATATCTCAGGCTTTTAATCAAATAGGTAAATTCTTCCTGTATTTGAATTTTTCTAGTTTACCAAGCACTGAATACAATGACAAGGCAATAGAAGCAAAGTCCTTCCAGTGCAGCATTTTACAATGAATCAGGTCTCATCTACTAAAAAACCCAACCATAAGCTTCAGTGTATCTGGGCATGCTGATCTCCCCTTTCCAGGATTAATCACAGATGCCTAAAAAGCAGTCATCAAGAAACTCAGCAACCAACCTTACCAAAGGAAGTCTTTATTCTTGATACAATGGTCAATTCCTATGTGGTACTTTCTCTGAGCCTGTAAGTCCTGCAGAGTTCACAGTAGTGCCACTTTATACTTGAGCTAATGTCTTTGTGAGACTGGCGAGTGACCCACACCAGAGGTACAACAAAAATATAACCGTGACTGGAAGGTATGAATACTCCAGACACTGCTTATGGTGAATAGAGTCATGCAGAGGTCTAGAGCTTTGAGTGTGGCTGCTGTAGGCCAGACGAAGAAGTAGTGAGCTAATAAATGGGATGTGGTGCTAAATGCAAGAGTAGGTTAAAAGGTAATGGCATCATGATCTACTCCTCCAGAAGAGCTGTGTTTTTACAGCAAGTGGGGTCTATACCAATGTTGAACAAAAAATTAAATAAATGTGAAAACCATATTTCCTAGGATGGGAGCATCCCTATCCCAACTAAGCGATTCACTGGTTAATCTGGGTATGAAACCCAGGGAACTATTCTCATCTTCTAACATGTGCAAATGTGCAGAGCTTGCACAGGCACACATTTGATATGATATAGTAAACATTCACACTTTATTATTTTCTGTGGTTTCTTAAAAAAACCCTTCTGTTAAAATGTGGTACAAGAAATACATACCTCTCCATTCTCCCTCTGTAATTTTGATTTTATGGATAAGCAACAGTTGACATCACTCGTTTTTCTTAATTCTTTTAAAAAAAGGGAAAATAGGGAAATTTGTGAAAAATGTGAAATAGAAGCCCCTGTATCTCAGAATACTCGTATTTTTAACTGTGAAATGAAACTCAGCTGGTCCACCTAGGAGATTTGTTTTTCCCAGTCTGTGATTTACAATTTAGTGTCATTCATTAATTTTGTATACTTTATTAAAGAATGAAAAATCACCCTCCCCCAGCAAAATTAAGTGATATCATCTTCTACACAAGACATAGGGTTTTATTCTGTTTTAAATTACAGGCTTTATTTCAAGTTACTGAAATATTTGAGATTAAAATTTATCTTAAACTTCTGACTATAATGGCCAGTTTTTGTTTGAGTATCACTGCAGTGACTTTAGTAAAATTATTCTTGATTTACATCAGTATAAATGAGATCAGAGACTGAAGATCATAGTGGTTTTCCAGTGGAATTCAAAGTAATATTGTGTTACGCAAAAAAACCCTAAAGCATTGTAATAATAATAAAAAGACTGCAAAGTCAAGTGTTCCTGTCTGAAGACCTGCCAGAATTAAGACTGCTCTCTGCAGTTTCTCCTCAGTCTGAAATCATCAGGGAATTTGTCTGCTAAAATCTAAAAGGTCTCTACGGAGTATGCACAAATCTTGATTATATATTGTATAAATGTGCTATATGTCTCAGAAGCATATCCCTTCATGTATCAAATACATTTTAGAAGTATGGAGATAATTTCAAATGAGAGGTTCCCAAAAACACTGGAAAAAAATGATGGGTTTTTTTTTTAATAGTCTAATTTAGTAAAACAGCTGGACCATTTTGTTTGAAATTTCCTGAAATAATTCATGAGAGACAATGACAGTTACAGACTCTTTCATCCCCAGTCGTGAAGATTTAGTGAAGTTTTAAGCAAGCGAGCATGCAAACTTATAATTGGGAAGTATTAAGCACCTCTAACTATACCCAAGGAGAATTGCTTTAGCACAGACTGCAAGACATTAAAAGAATAAAATACATCCTGCCTACACAATCGTGGTGATCCCCAAAAGAAATGTCTTAATTTCTTCTATTCTGAAATATAGGACAGTTTACTGCAGCAAGAATTTGAGAACATCGCAGACGGTGTAACTGCACACATTAACATATCTCCCTTTAAGTGCAGGCAGTATCTTATCTCTCCTTAGAAAGTATGAACTCAATAAAACACTGGGGACATAAGATTACCTGTAGCAATTTGGTGGAAAATTACTGGAATTGGCTCTGTTGTAACTAATACATCTTCATCATTATCAGAACTGGAAACATAAGTGTTATCTGCGAAAGAAAAACACCGTGAATGGTGAAGTCCAGTTGTGTTCTGCCAACCCCTTCCCACGTTGCCTGTCCCACCCTTGTACCATAAGGAACCACTCCCCAGATCCTTTGCGAAGCCAAGCACTATCTTCTTCCTCATTTTCCTATTGAGGTTGCTAATAAAAAAACCCGCAACAAACAATAGGATAAAGGATGAAAGATTCAGACCCAAATTTTATACAATCAAATCCCTGGAATTTGATGGTTTACACTTTTTGCTATGTCTGACCCTGGAACACAAGCTAGATCTGCTGTGCAGAGTGAAGGTTGCATTCAGAGCTGGGTGTTAACAGCCCATTATGCAAAATACCTGTGCCTCATTTTGTCTAGTCACATAAAGGTTGTTTGAAGTATCTTCTAATCAGTGGATAACCTTTCTTATGCCTGATTAAGGGAAAAAAAATAATTCCTCCCACTTCACAAAAATATTAAGTATGGATATGAATATGGAAAGTCTATCCCAAATTTTCTTACAAAATGTAGGGATTAGGCTGAGGGGTCTGTGTGTTGAGGTTTATTCTGGTTGGTTTCTTGCTTTGCTTTCTAACCAAACATTTAGTAACAATAAACAAGAAGCAGAAAGCTTTTCATATATTATCTGCAGAAGCTAATTTTGCATGAACTGCTGAACTGCCTATGAAAGTAATAACATTTTGTTTTCTACCGATCTGGGCTGAATTGAAACTTTAGAGCAGAAAGACTGACAATTAAGATAATCACAGATAAAGAGGCAAGTAAGAGAAATAAAACAAGGGCTTGATCTATCATCATTCCAAGCACTCCTGTCCCATGCCAGCAATGTGTGTGAACTCAAATGTAATTTTAAGCATACTGCTGCAATCTCAAAGCCTTAGACCACAGTGATTCATTTAGATTCCAGTGAAATGTTGAAACATCAATTGAGCAATAAATTCAGACACATTACCCTTTGTATTATAGAGGTTCACAGCATCCTGCATGAAGACAAAGCCCTGGCACTGCCACGCTGCCTTCACAGACCAGCAGTAGCACTGCCACACATGGACAGGTGCCTGGGGCTTTCCCTGCTGGAGTCACACAGATCCACTGAGTCTGACACCATCCCAACACCTTCGCCTACTTCCACCCCTGCGCTGTGCCACAAGGTAATGTGAGTGATGCGCGCTCAACTCAACGTCCACACGTAGCATGCAGGCAATTGCTGCAGGAGGCTAACACCACTCTCCCCGAGAACTGCTTTCCAGTGGGCACAGCAACCTGCTCCATCAGCTCAGCCTGTGTCTGCTCAGCTATGCGCTTGGCACAGGGATGTGTTTTAAAGCCGCAGCATCATGCAAATGAAAAGGGGAGCCTTCAGCTCTGTGCCAGCAGTCACTCCTTCTGCCACTTCTGCCACTTCTGCCTGCCAGCAGGACAGGCTGTGAACTATGCCTCCAGAACAGCTGCATCTCACCCTCCTCACCTCTGCCTTGCCTCTGCTGGCATGCTCCACCTTGCTGCCAGTGTCAGCCTCACTGTGCTGGATGGCTCCGGGCATATGCAATACAAGTCCCTTCTTTTGGTAGGTTTGGAGTGTAAATTACTGCTATAAAGTCTAATAAGCTGGAATAATAGAGGGCATCATTTGACTCTAAACATACTGAACGCCATATATACGGATTGGCAAAAGAAAATCCATATGCTAGAACTTACTGCTGCACGAAAAAGTAGGAAAAAACAATATGTTCCGTACAGAATAGACAATTACCAAGATATACATATATGGAAAAAAGGGCTGCTCAATTACAGGTTTTATAGATTTTAATTATATTTTTATGTCCATTGTCATTCTTTCTTGGCAGCTGGATAACATGTTTTTCACTGCCAAGTTTCTGCTTTCCTTTTCTATTTGGCAGTGATTAGGGTTTTTTTTTCTTTCCTTCCATCAGTCTAATGAAACTTGAAATTAAGATACTGGTTTTCGTTTGCTTTCTTCAACATCCAGTTTCTAACACAGTACACCCAAGAACAACTCTCCTCTTAAGTGGATGACCTAGTGTCTGGACCTAGTGGACGGATGAAGCAAATCACTTGCCAAACTGGTTCTCTCCGTCTCTGCTGCAGTCTAATGAGGCCTAAGAAAAGGATTAATATGTATGTAATCCACAGATCACTGGAATGAGAGTATGGGAGTTCTACAAGTTCATGGCAGCCACATGTATCACTTTGAACATATATTCATTAGCAAAATGCTTGCTGCTGTAATGGTTCTCACAGGAGTCATCACCCACTCATATTAATGGGACTTTAGTCTCCTCATTGATGTTATATTCTGTAACTACTCCTTAGGAGCATTATTTTCCCCAGTTGTGTCAATGTTATGAGAAGATGGTTACAGAGGTATTTTGCTGGAACTGTTATTACCTGCCTCTAAAATTTTCAGTGATATTTTCACAATCTCAGCAATGTATATATAACTTTGAGACGTTACTGTCTCAACACTACTCCTATTAAATTCTTCAGTGTGCCTCTGTGAGCATATTTTTAGCTTTCACTCACAATTATGAAACTTTCAAACACCTTCCATTACAGAAAGTTGTCATGTCATATTATGGTTCCCATAGGTATGATTTAATGTTCAGCTGTTTATAATCTTTTGATGCTTTATGAGCAATTCAGTAATAACTACACACCGTTATCAGTGCCAAAGTGATGCTGCTGCATACATAACAGCAATGCAGCCAGATAGGCTATATGCGTTACCCAAAACTCTTCTTATAGTATTTAAAATTTATTTGTGGTGGTATCACTTTTGGATGAATTAACATCATTTGTACAGTAACTTAATCTCTTCTATTTTCATATATTTATTGCACGCATTAGCAATTTATGTGATAATCAACCCCAATAGCCTTCTCCTGGATTTCCACTGTGTATTACACAGTCTTAATCTCCAGAGGACAGAATTTTGGTATAGCTATGCACTAACTATGGACTTAAACCATGATCTGTAAAGATTTATCCTGTGAGAAATTTAATTTGGTGAGCACATGCTGCTCTGAATTCTATCAACTAGCTTCCAGCTATCAACTCTATCAACTACCTTCCAGCCAAGGAGGGCATCAGCACAGAGCTTCCCAGGCTTGACAGCCTTGCACCCTGACATGTCCTTGAAATACCCCTTAAAAGTACATACCAGAGAAGAGAGCCAGTCAGCAGTAATGTTCGGTTAGAGATTTAGGATGAAGTGAGCAGACAACGAATCTGGCTAACCAAGTCAAACAAGTATTTTATGACCAAAGCTGTAAAATGGCTAAAAGTCATTATCATTCCGAATATACCAAACACCGCTTCACCACAAAGCAAACATACCTCCTGCAAAATCTTGAGATATGAATGGAATCAGGTCTTCCAAAGCCTTGAAGGGTTAGATTTTAACTAATAAACATATGCAGCTGGTTTAGCCTCCCTTCCCCCTCCCCCCGGTTAGCTACAGTGTAAAATATTCAAATTCTATCTGACTTTTAAATATAGGGGTAATAGCAGAGAATATTCATTAGGGTTTAGAGCCACAAAAGCTGCTCATGCTGCAATTAACATTTGTAAGGGAACTTTGAGATCTGTCAGACAGAACAGTTTGGCAGGAGATGAGATCTCATGTGCTGTGGGACTAACTGCTCGTTCAGTGCTCCAGCTTGCCATTTAGTTAGTGGTTCACAAAGATCAAGTTTTGTGATGTTTAATAAAACAAGCTGATAATAAATCCGATGAAGATTTCCTTTAAACTGTTTGTCGCCCTGTTCATTGTTAGGTCAATGCAGCTATCAGTAAACAAATTTATCACAGGTATGATTGTGTATCTTATGAATCTCAGTTTCTCCCCTTACTACATATGGAATAGATTAGTAGTAGTAGCAGTTTTCCTTCCAGTTTTTACTGGTAAATAAAATATCTCTCATAAAAGAATGTCAGTATTCTTTCATATAATCCATAGTACTCAGCATCACTGCTGATGCTGATTTCTCTATCGGCTTCAAGCACTCTGGTGTTTTGAACATAATCTACTGCTTATCAATGAAGACGACTTAAGTCTCACTTCTTTAGAGATTCTAAAAGAAACAAGAAATATTTCATTTAGAGATATTACAGAGTTGTTATGGATAAAGATAAAAAAAAGGCCAGAGGGCTTCCTATCATTCATGCTACTTACACTGTTAAATAATCCCAGGTGCAAAACACACAGTGTGCTGCAATCCAACAGTACCACGTACCTTTACTTATACAGTGCCTGTCTGCCCTCATCCCCGCTTCCCTCTCCTGCTTCTGCTAACTTCTGTGCCAACTGAACTACATATACAGTCTTTGTGAAGGAAATCAAGTAAATAAGCTAGCTGAAAAACCAGCTTTTGGTCTTGCTTGGCTGTCTTTCATATGAGTAATTCCCCTTGTCTAGATTGGCCGCACAAATGCTTTTGCCAGCTCAGCTCAGAGTATGAAATGGAGGCAGGACTGAGCAGCTGAGAACAGCTTTGCAAGCTTATGTTACCAAAGACACACCCATACACAAACCCTTGGCACCAATTGACCGTGAGAAGCATCAATAAGCAGTCCAAGGATTAATTTGAAGAACGTGAGTAGTCTCGTTAAGGTCTAACTCAGAAGTGCTTTGCTGGCCCCACTCCAGACTGCTCAGCCTCTTGAAATATCAAGCTTTATCTACCATGCCAAAGAGGAGTTGGGTGCTTTCTCACTCCTATCACTGTAGGCTCCAGACAGGGAAAGCATCAGAAGCTCCAGCCTCTGTAAACTTGTAACCACGTTTTCTCACCCTGACCCAACTGATAAATGGTGCCTGAAAAGGAAAAATGACAGTGAAAATAACACAACTAATGAAAAATGATTAGTACAAGGATGCACCTGGAAGACATCAACACCCTTTCAGATATTCTTAGCTGAATATAGCAAATTGAGGTAACATGCAAACATGTGTCATGGACAAGAATGTTACACTGTACCTGGGTAATCCTCAGAGACATGCACTGAATAGGACACACTGTGAAAAGAAAAAAAACAACAAACAACACAATTAATAACAACAGCATTAACTGCTGGCATAACATTTTTTCCCTGCTCCTGTATTATTTTATGTTTATTTATAGGTTCCTGACAGTATCCAGGACATAAGGTACAGCTACTTTGATAGCTTTTGAAGTGCTCAGCAAAAAAACAGGCTCAGCATCATGACTATTTTGAAAGCTCATTTTACCAAATCGGCACATTCTGATTTTGACATTCTTAAAAAGAGTATCAAGACTGCACTATATTCACTTTAGAGTAACATTTCAAAACACCTGCACTTATGGTTAAAAAACACCCCAACATTACTCTTTTAACACCAGAACTAGGAAAGCCCAGTTTTTCCTGCACCTGGTTTCTGGTAGGAAGCCCTTCTTGCTGGCTAGAGCACTTCTGTACATTACTCTCACTTCAGTCTTAGAAAAGGCTCTGGATGGTTTGGGCAACTTCCTGTCAACAAAACCATGTATTTATTGTGGCAATTTTATTTGACATTTGTACCTCTTTGTCAAGCTGAGTTCAAATCAAATTTGAGAGAGTCATGGCCACACTAGCTTCACTACATGGATTACCTGAATCTGTTTCATCAGAGAACAGTCATACAAACACACCGCCGTGCTCCTCCAGCTCAGCCCACATGTGCTTTTACCTGCCATTCAATGAGACCTCCACTAACTTCACTGCTGAGAGTAGGACAAAGAGGCACAATAGTTTGTTGTGTTACCTAACTACCCATCAACTCCTTTTGATGTTTTTTTAATGTTACTATGCATCTTCCTTTTGCATTGAAAACTGTGCAACACTCTGAAAGCTTTCCGTCGTATAATTCATGTTCTTTCCACTTCTAAATCCTATAAATTGTATGTGTCGACTTACACATTTACATAATACATAGCGTGTGTTCACATCTGTAGTGAGTTAAGCAGGCAGACAACGGCAGGATGGCACAGCCCTCAATATATTTTGGTATGTACTGTACACCGCTGAAAATTGATTCAGTGGATCTTTCTAAATTACACGAATGCAGCTTCAAAGTAGACTATAAAATAAAACCAGGTATGATTTTCTTTTTCTGTCTCAAGGACTTCCATTAAATGAGCTCCACTTTCACAATCCAGTGACAGTAGTAGGTGATCAATATGAAAAAGTAGGTCCCTCACAATTTCTTCTGTAAGTCAATTACCGCACACCTGCTTTTCCACATCATCTATTCATTTTATGTATTGTTTGACTAAGAGGCAAAGATGTCTGTTTCTTCAACAGCTGCAAATGTTTTCATAGATTGAAGCAGAAAGTGTGTTTATTACAACTGACAACAATTTTAACCACAACTCTTGATAGCCTCAGTCAAGCCCGACTTAAATCCCACCACTGTGTATATTCAACATTTCGTGATTTTTCTGTTTTAATTATTTTTCAGATATGTGGAATAGGCAGCATCTGTATCCCCTCATCTCACAGCATCTTCCCTAATGACTTGGGTATTTAAATCTAATTAACCTGTCATGGCATAAAATATCACTATTTTAAATAGGGAAATATTCTAATAAAGGAAAACTTATTATCTCAGTGCAGTCATATGTGGAGAATTTTGTCCTGTGATGCAAAAAAAACCCAACCGCAACCCTACCAATAAAACCCCTAAGAAGTAACTGGTTCTTAGCAAAACCCATCTTCTAGATGTTGTGTTTGTAACCATGACTTCTTCCTTCTACTATCAAAAGAGGTACATTAGTCTTACTCTGTTACACTGACTGCTTGCACACCTCTTTGCTGCCTCCAGAATTGCTGCGTATGGGTTTGCTTGACTATTGTTATACAGGATTATCTTCAAGCATGGACTTTTACTCCACACAGAAAGAAAATCTTTCTAGAACTCATTCCATATTCTAATTTAGAGAACATCTCGATCCAATTTAAAAACCACAAGAAAGCAGGGAAATTCCACATAGGTATAAAAAAAAAAGCTCTGTGTGCAGGAAACAGAAATGGGGGCTGAAGAAGTTACAGAATTTCCATCAGTGAAGATACTCAAAACTCAGCTGGGTAAGGCCCTCAGCAGCCTAATCTAACTTTGTAACTGGACTTGAAACACCTGCTTTGAGTGGCAGGTGGACCAGATAGTCTGCACAGGTCCTCCAACCATGTAATTATGTGTATACGTGCAGAAACCCTATGGAAGTGTGTCTCTCTTCCTTCTTCTTCATCTGTTGCAGCAGGAACTGGCGTCTGTGGTGATGTTAAATGGAAACTACTAAGAAAAATATAATGTATGTCTTGTGAGATGGAACTAAAATGAAAAGGTTCATGAAGATGCAGGTCAGCAATAGTCTCAGGTCAGATCTGTAATGACCGTAGGCAAACTGAGGATTTGATCTTGAGTCCACTGAATACAGCAGTGGTCTCCACTACTAAAAGCAATATTCTCAGAGAGGAGAAAGGAATGAGAAACCACATAAAGTAAGATTATCCTGTGATCCCAGTAATAAAAAGTCACCGCAGAGAAAAAAAATGACCACCAAAATCTGATGAAACCTCCATCTGAAAAGCTTTAACAGAAAATCTATCTGCCAAGCCAAAATTAAATGGTAGTATGTTGGAAACAGTCATGGAATCTGATGAGCCCAAGCTGCCATTTCAGAGGAAAGTGTTTAAAGGTGATGTGAACTGAAGATTAAAAACCAAAATGCCTGAAAAAAAAATAACTGTCTTAATCTAAATTCACATCTTGAGCACATGTTGGGATCTCTGTGCTGTCCTCTCTTATGTGTCCCCAGACCAATGTGCTCTGAGAAACATTATTGAAGCTGTTATGCCAGAGAAAGCTCTTGTGGGAACAGCCTTTTAGATTGCCTATTCCCATTTATAGGAGAAGAATAAATGGCTTGTTTTAGCTCCCAGAAAAAGGTGGTGGTGCTTTGCTTGGGCTTGTCATCTTATGTTAACTATGTGCAGGTTATGGGAGCAAAAAGCAGAAATAAAACTACTGAACAGAACAAAATTTGGTTTTGTGTCCCAGCTCACCCCTGTGACTGTCACATAGGATCACACTTGGGCGCACTTTTCTGCACTCAGGATAAACAGCTTCCTACTGACTGTGCACCTGATTTGTCAGAAAATAAGATACAAGGCTAACAAAGGTCTCTTAAGAGTCTCTTATCCTGCAGCCACCCAAGCATTTTCCCACTGACTTCGATGAGATATAAAGCCAAGACAGAAACACAGGACTGTGATGGCTTAAAGCACCTTAAAACAGCACCGACTTCAATGAAGATGCAGATGTTCAATGCTTCTCAGTGTTAAATCACCTCAGAGCCAAAGAAAGCCTTTACTGAAGCAGCTTTCTCATTTAAGTACTCAGAAATGCAACTGGAGTTAATTTAGGCCTGGCCCCCACATACAACATGATTATTCCAGTGAGAGATGTGATTTTTAATTCTGGCAATGCTGTTCCTCTGTAAAACCCTGTTGCAGTTACATTGCTATAAATACAGCTTATAGCACTATAAGATGTATTTCCATTCCTATAAACACATTTTAACCAGCCGACCATCATCCTTGCCCGTTCAGTTACGTTGCTCTTGCTACACGAACATCATTAAAATCTTGGGTGTAAACAAAGCTTCAGTTATGATGTTATTTCTGTTTTATCCGGCGTAGGTCCTCTGCAAAACGCATCCTACAGTATACATTTCTTGACCCTTAAGCTCAGAACAAGCTTCTTACTAGAAATGGACTAGTAAAATTTTTGTTGTTTAACAAACAGTAAAGCACCCTATGAGAAATTAGTGAGAGCTGTCATGTTTCACTGCTTATGAGCTTTTAATGTAAGCTTCTTATTGCTTGAAGTAATATTAACATGTAGATCCACAGCCTTAGCTTAGTAACAGTTCTACTCACGAGGGGACTCCTTGCAAGCATTTTCCAACCTGTTTGAACCATATCTGTTCCTTCTTCAGGAAGATTATCCCGCAAAGGTCCATCTCCAGTAAGACCTAATTCATCATTTTGATGGGAATCCACCAGATAATTGCTGTTTTTCAGATTAAACCATCTCAATCTAATACAGAACAAGCAGCTTCACCTGCACTTGACATTACTGTATTTCTGAAATCTGGTTAAAACAAGTACGGAGTCCAAACTGATTATACTATGAGGCAAAACATTACCCCAAAATTAAATCTCCAGGGCAAAGAAAAAAGCCCATGGAAACTGAAAAAGACAGGAATGCAAAAGTTAGTGTGACAAAGCACATTCATAAAAAGGAAAACAACCAGTTTGAAATAAATTTGAAAGATTGTTTCCTGTGCCTTGGACTGCAGTTTTTACTGATCAAGGTACAAACCCCAGGATCACACATGCATCCTGAAGCCACAGCAGTGACGCTGGAGCCGGTTTGTAGGACTGGAGTGTATCTTCCATCAAATTCACGTTACCTCAACTCCATGCCACCTGTAGTTTCTCTCTAGGAAAGAAATCCTTTAAGCTGAATATCCAGCTGTTTTGCACAGCAGG
>NW_009926677.1:104216-111481 GCF_000696875.1 Nestor notabilis
TGCAAGTCTAAGATTTATGCTTATGGAATGGTTATGACAATTCAACCAGCTCTGTCCTATGGCAACAGCTTACTTACTGCCTTATTAAGTGTGGAAATTGTGATCTAGTTTCTATTCCAGTTTTAGTTGTCTCTACTAGAGCCAGAGCTTTATGTGCTAGTGTTATAACTTACAGCTTTCAAACTTGCTGAAGAAAGGCAACAAGATTTTTTGTCATATGCAATCTGATGGTAGTCTAATGCCAATCTATAACAAGATCTGAGAAAAGATTAAATAGGACTTTCTTAATACATCTGGAGCTACAAAATTCAGAAGAGATTATTTTTTACTGTAAACACAGTATCCAAAATCCCAGATCTAGCTTATCAACAAAGTAATGCAACAAGTTAAAAAAGTCAAGATTCAGGATTCCAAAAATTTTATACCTGAAGAAAAATACTAAGACTCGGCAAAGTAATCCGTGGACAAATATGCAAGATTAAATGCTACTGGTACTGATTATATGCCAGGGTCAACTTCTATACAAGTTGGTGAACTGAAGAAAAGATTAGTGAAACCTCAGTAAGAAAAAAAAAATAATACAGGTTAAAACTTTGGGCCAAAAGGCCTTTTTAATGACCTGTATAGTATTTCTGAAAGCACAGCATGATACAGAGTTGGTGTTTTTACTCTCTTCTAGTAAATAGAGTAGGCAGTACGAAATTAGTTAAAAGAAATCTGAACAGATACAACTGAAATTATATTATTTTACCAATTTCTAGCTATCAACTCCCAAAATTATTACTCATCTTTAGTATCTACATGTAACATACCACAACAGAACTTGAATGTCCACTAATTATACAGAAAATATTCTTACTCCCATCTTCACTTTGTTCCCTTCCAAATTCTTCGAAGGTTCCCCATTACTTTCACAGCCTTTAGTCTCCTCTTCTTCTTCAACAAGACCATCATTTGATCCTGAAGCCTGACTCTTCATATTACTTTGTGTCTGACTAGCCTTCTTCCACTAATGAAAGAAAATTCGCTCCCAAAGGATTCCACCCCAAACATAGGCCACGCTATTTTCTAGTAACCATTCTGAGATCCAGTCTGAAACCTAACAGCTTGGCATTAAGTCAGATCACAAATACAGAGTGGAAACTGTGATTTTCAGATGTACTGTGGAATTCCATCTAAACAAAACTTTCAAATTGCATTCCTGAAATATCTGACCTTTGTACAAGTGCTTTGAGTATTGGTAGGAGATGAAGGCAAATAGGTATTGGCCACCTGAAAAACTAAGTAGGCTATTTACACAAAAAATTGGCAGTACTTAACAAGGAAAATAAATCCACTGTTCTTCTTTTTTTCTTTTTTTTTTTTTTTTTTTGCATAGTTGATCTTATTTCAATGAGGAAATTCTCTGAAGAAAATTACAATTCAAAACTAATAGTTAAACACACTGCAGAAGGCTTCAATGTCAAGTCTTTCAATTTGTACAAAGATGACATGCATGCAAATAACAGGAGAAGAGACCCAGCAGCCAGAAGCAGCAATTTTCTATGGCAAAAAGATCTCTTCTGCTTAACGGATACCATCAAAAGACAAGCCCTACAAAGTCACAGCCTGAGATTACCATTTTGCTCTATGTTGAAAACAGAACAAACAGAAGAACCATAAAAGCAACTGAAAGGTAAGCAGAAATTACTACTGTGCTCCAACTAGGACAAAGGAACTTAATGTAAACTCTCCTTGTGATGTTCATGAGGGAATGATAAATGGTAGGGGTTTTGACAATTTATTAACAAGTGAACTAGCAAAATATTTCATCGCTTGGTATATATGACTACTGTGCTATGAAACACTTCATTTCCTTTCAATGGTGCTCTTAAAAAACAATGCAATTACGCTACAGGAAAAACAACTTTGCTCTTCCACTCTCAAGCTTTTGAAAGATTCCATCTCACCCAGCATACATCAGCTGAGGATGTGCTCCATGGAAGCTCATATTCAGAAATATACATACTATGGCTGCATTCTGAATTTTCCTATCAATCAGGTAAATTTTGTAATCAACTATTGCTAGCATTCACAATGTCTTTAGTAAAAAAATATGGAGAATCTTAAAATGTGTTTATAAATGTACATTTTTAATAATACAATGCACATTTTGCTGTATTGCAATTCACATTAATGAGTGAAGTAAATACTATTAGCCAATACAAATCAGGAAATAATACATTTCATTCATTCATAACACCTTTACAATACAGTCCCAATAGTCTGACAAAACTACAAACAGAACTGAAAAAAGTTCCTGTTGCGTAGAACACTAACCACAAAGTGACGTGCATCTCCTAACAGAGAGGACAACATGTGAATTAGAAATACAGAATAGATTCACTTGAGTTAGAAATACAGAAGATAGCTTGTCACTTGACATGGTTCTGAAGTAAAAGTTTGCATAAGGCCTTTTAAAATACAGATAAATATGCAGGCTTTGTGCTCTTTCACACAGTGCAATACCTATTGAAGCACAGGACTCATGCTTTTTTTAACCACTGTATAAAACCTGAAGTTATAAAATAAAGTAACAATCATTGCAGAACACGATTCTCTTCTGAAAAAGAGAATTAGAAGTCTCCACAAATGAGAGAAAATTTAAAAGGAGGTGGACCTAAGCACATTTTAACACAGACATGGAGTGACTGTTAATCATGGGTAGCAAGAATAATCTCACTATATTATATTAAAATGTATTTTCTTTTCTATTACAGGAAAGTCCAAGGAAGACATCAGTCCTTGACAAGAAGATTACAGGCAAGATGCACAGAAAACACAAGGCTTCTGGCCCCTACCACACTCCTGGTATTTCTATAAACAAGTACATAATTTTGTCGAGAGTTGGTTTTTTTGTGTTGCATTTTTTGGTGGTTTTTATTTTTTATTTGCAGCTTGCTACATAACTGGACTGCGAAACATTTCACATTTATGCTATTTTTTTGGATTCTTGATAAAAACAGCTTCATGGATTTCTAAACTGCTTTTGAAGTACCCTTTAAAACATTTCGAATGTGCATGCCTGCATCTCAGCAATTTGTTTTCAGATATTCAGGTTGCCTTAAATCTCCTTCTGAAACACATTAGTTCAACGAGTTTCCATATCCCCAGCGATCCAGTAACTGATGACCCAGCATCAGTCACTGCTATTTTTTGCTGCTAGAGCCAGGTGCTTGCAAAGACTTGAAATTTGTGCACATGCTCCTTTCACCGTACATCAAAACTCCCCGTGGTGATCCAGCAATTACACATTACACAGAAAAGAATAACAAGTGACTCTGAGTAATCTTTTCTTCTGGATTTTGGAGAATGCATATGTGTGGTGACATATGAAAAGTCCCAGGCACATCTGTTGCTGACAACTTAGAACTATTCCAAAGAGAGATGAACAGTGTCAGTGCGTCAAAAATGGCACTGCTTTCATTTCGTGACATAACTTGGGAGTAACAAAGGCACTGAGTCAAAGTTATTATATGTTTGCATTTGTCACTAAGAATAATCGCACTACTGGTCCTTTCACATAACTGAAGTGCATCTGAATCAAATGGTGAACATTATTCATAAAGCCCTGCTTGATTTAGCATGTTATTCAAATAAAGGGGATACAGAAGACTGCAGCTTAACCATTTCCCTTTTGCAAAGCATCCAATGAAAATGGCACGGTAACTTCTAGTAAATGTACTTAAGTCTACAGGATTAACCATCACTCCAATAAACACATGGGCACTCCTAAAAATACAATTAGCACTTATGAAATAAGCAAATTGAGCACACTTGGAGAAAAAGAAGTGCTGTGTGTCATTCTAGGAGTTATATCCAAACACGGCTATGTGTGCAAAGCCAGGTTGTCCACAATCATACTGTACCAGAATCAGACCATTTCACCCACAACTACAAAAGACACCTCTACTTGCAGTCTGGCCAGATCCAGTCCCCTCCTTGATATGGATATTCTTTAAACCTCTCTTCTGTGGTCTTCCTTCCCTCCAGTGATCCCACTGGCTTGAATTCTCCCTCCATCCTCTGATAAAGCTCTTCATCCAATTTAGTGTTCCCCAGAACACAGAGCCCAAAACAAACTCAGGACAGTAAGTTACTGACCCAGCTCAGACACAGCAGCATATATGACCAAAGTCTTTGGGCACCTTATTTCCACAGTTGGGCCCATCTTCTTCCACTATCCAATAATTATACACATAACTATATATAATAAACATCTACAGTTTTGTTTTGTTGGATTTTGTTTGTTTTGTTTTTTAAGGGGGAAAGTTTTTCCTCTCTTCAGCTTCTTTCTTTTCATCTTGGAGCATTGCTGTCAGAAGCAACTATGATATGTTATTTTTTGGAGCCAGTTAAGAGTTATTTTATAGCAACAAAGTTTTGGTCCAGATTGTTCCTTCTGGAAGGCTGTTTTTGCAGCTGTAATTCTAGTAACTCAGTTTTCAATTCAGATCAACTGCATAGAAACCCCTTGACCAACCCCTGTATGAAGCCTCTGTGTTTTGTTTCAAAACAAAAATAAAAGAACACAAAAAGAAACAACCATGATCCCAAGTCATAGAACCAAGGCAAACCAAACTTTTACAGTGATCCAAGCAATGGAAGACAGCATCTTGTCATATAAAGTTCTACCTGATCATTCTAGTTGATAATTCCAGCATCTTACCAATCATCAAAAACAAAAATAAAGCCCATATAAATCCCTGGAGACATCCACTGTTTCAGGTCATCATGTCCCTACCAAAAGGAACAGCTCCTTTGCTTTACATGCAGTGTTTGGCAAAGGAGAAAAGTCATAGGCATCCTTCTTATAACACTCAACACATTCATTAATTAACTGGCATTTTGCTTGTTTATCTAATGAGCTGTGCGACAGCTACTGCTGTGCAGAGAAAAAGTAAAAAAATTAAATAGTCTTTTTCTTCAGTTCTTTGAGGTATCTCACAGAATTCAAATTTTGCCCTTCCTTCCCCTCTTCCCCCCCAGTAAAGTCCCCAATACTTCTTGGTATAGATGTAATACTGGATTTAAGGACTAAACTTATTTTTTTCTGTAAGCTACATACACACAGCTTCCATTAACTTCAATAAAAACTCAATATTTAACTTCCAAATATAGAATATGAACATCATACTCTAGCTTTTAGGAATAATCAAAGCTAAAAATGCATATTCTTGCACATATTCAACATAACAAAATTGCATAGGTTAAGATATTCAATACATATAACCTGTGAAATTACCTTACCTAGTTTACTCATTCTGATATAATGCATTTGCCTAATTCAGGGCCACTGGCATACCTACTGCCAGTTATTTATCTACCGCTTACAGGTACACACAGACTCCTGGTCAAATCAGTTAGGCTGTGTCAAGCACCTCTGAAAATTGCTAGATTATGATATGCCATGGACCCATATCCTACTTTAATCCAAGGCGACAAGCCACTGTTCCCATTTCCTATGCCACACAGCTGCAAGGATTGTTTGCAACCTGAGGGGTTGTGTCATCCTGCTGTCCCATTACACTTACATGGTCAAACCCACACCATTTTCTGTGGTTAGAGACACCAAAAGGAGGTACCATGTAGCCAGCTGCAATGCCGGGGGGGGGTTGCCTCCTCAGCCTAAGGCACCAAAGAATTACAGTGCTGTAAATGACAACATGAAACACAACAGCAGGTCAACCTGTCAACCCTGGAGCCTCACTGGGATTACCTGTGACATCTCAGCCACCACAGTCATGAACAGCATGCACTCACAAACACCAAATAAAATGGAAAAGTCAATATGAGATGGCAAGAAGAAAAGATTACTTTTTTCTCCCTTTCTTTTCAGATATGACAGTTTCAGTGTGAGGGCACAGACAGACTTCAAATACAACGTTCAGTCCTGGGTGTCCTTAGCATTAGCACGATGTCAGTAAATTGAGGTGCATACAGGAATCATCAAGAAACACTCACCAATCTGGCTGAACAGGCCAGCAAGGAAAAAAAATATAAATGGGTTCAGACAGCTAGGTATATGGAGTATGGCAAATCAGTGAGCAAGAGTGGTAGGAAATGTGATGACTGCTGAGACATGTTTTTCAGGGGGCAAACATGAAGATGTGTATCATATTTACACGATGGCCCACGGGAAAATGGCAAGCCATATTCACATAAAATTAGAGGAAAAACTATAGCTTGGCTGAAAATCAGAAATAGAGAACCCAATTAAACAGAGAAATTAGTCTCCCAGGGAAGAGGTAGAGGGCTAATCACATAGCCATTTAAAGTCAGGATGGAAAAGGACCTTAAGTAAAATGAAAGAAAAAGTTTGCTTTGGCAAGGTTACTAATAAATATGTTTCTCATTGCCAGTTTCAATGAGTTATGAATGAGTAAAATGGTACTTGCCTTTCTCACTAGTAGCTCAGTGAACAAAGCTGGAGGTTGAATATGACATTGATGACTCGCAACGTGACTCATGGAAAAAAAAAATCAAACCATATCCCTGTACTATATTCCATTAGTTTGCAGAATAACAGCAGCAGAGAATTTCAGCTCAAGCGCTTTTTATGCATTTGAAGTGGCAGCATTGGCTAAGATCTGAAACAGTTCTTCCACCAACTTCTCAAGAATTGTAGCTGATCCTGAATATCACACACCAAATTTCTTCTTCATGACAGAATTTTTTTTTTTTCCTTTTCATTTAGGTATATTTAGTAACAGCTCATCTAATAAGGAACGATTCCTAAACACATGGACTGTTTTGGGGCCAAAGAACGATTCTAGAGGCATGACTGCTCACAGAATACTAATTTCATACTATACCCAAACAATCTGAATATAGTCTGGCAGACATTCCTACAGAAAATGCTAAGCAAACTATAGGACAAAAACCAAAAGACAATTTTAGTATCCTACCCCAACATGTAGTTAGATTTTGAATACCATTTTAATTTGTAAAGATACAATTAAAAAATCCCTCAGCTAGCCTTAATTAGATCCCTGTCTTCTCAAAAAACTAATTACATGTCAGATAAAGCACTGTTTTAGGAAGCCCCTGTATTCTTGCAAAGCCAGAGGTAATTCTGTTCCCAGCTGTGTTACAGCGATTTGCTATATGCCTCCCAGCAAGGAAAAATGCACAGATTTTCAAAAGGCAATCAGTAAGTACAAAGCTTTATAGACACTGATTTACCTTTTTATGTGTGCTGAACCTCCACATCTCCAAAAGAAATC
>NW_009926677.1:111505-117102 GCF_000696875.1 Nestor notabilis
ATCATCAGAAATTTTGAAAAATAAGGCCTTATAGTCTAAATTTAAAAAATAATTAGGCAACAATAATTGTGCAGAAATGGCAGTTAGACACCTAAACTGTTTATATTCCCTTGAAAATCCTATCAATACAGATCTACCATTTCAATGTACTCACAAAGGTATGAAAATGTCCACATTATTGTGGATGTCTACAGAAATTTAGGTGTTACCTAAGCATTTTCTATAAGGCCAGCATGTAAATGTCTGAGAAACTGGTAAAATAAGACCCATGCTAGGGCAGTCAGAATTTTTCAACATACACAGTGAAATCCTGGGCCCATGAAATTCAATAGGCAAAACTCTCACTGACTTAAAAGAAAAGTGAAGATTCACCCTTATCTCAGCTTCTTCATCAGCAAATCTGTTGTAGGCATATAGTTAAGAATAATTGGAACTTATGTAAACACGTAATTAAAACTGGCACTTGTGTTAGAATGGAAAAGCCTGGGTAGATACAAGGGCCTTCTAAAAGGTCAGGATGACCTGGAGATGACACTGACTAATGAAGAGAATTGATAGCCCTGGAGGAGTCCTTGTGTGGGTGGATTAAACAGGGCTAAAGAATCCCTTATCAGAAAATACTACCCTTGAAGACTGGTACATCCTGAAAACCCACTGAAGAAATCTCTTTATCAGAAAAGACTACCCTTGAAGACTGGTACATCCTGAAAACCCACTGAAGGAACCTCTTTATCACCAAAGACTACCCTTGAAGACTAGTACATCCTGAAAAGCCATTGAAGGAACCTCCTTATCACCAAAGACTATCCTTGAAGACTGGTACATCCTGAAAACCCATTGAAGGAATCTCCTTATTACCAAAGACTATCCTTGAAGACTGGTACATCCTGAAAACCGTATTGAAGGAACCTCTTTATCACCAAAGACTATCCTTGAAGACTGGTACATCCTGAAAACCCATTGAAGGAATCTCCTTATTACCAAAGACTATCCTCAAAGACTGGTACATCCTGAAAACCCACTGACATCATCAAGATACCACTGTAATGTTAAAAGTCATGCCTACAGGTCAAAAGACCCCGTCCCAGGTTAAAAGACCCTTCCCTGAGCATGCTTAATAAGAAACCAGCGACATAATCTTACGTAAATTAACTGACCAGTTGGTAAATGGTGGATTACTGGGAGTTATTAACCTAAACTGAATTGCATAAATATGTGAATTTTGTATGGGGTGTGTGCTAGCTTTGAAGGATACCACATAGCACTCCTTTTTTGCACAAACTCGGAATAAACAAATACCTCATCTCTGTGTGAACTGACTGTTACACACTTGGCAATGGACCTTGGTTTTGGGACAACAAATCTGCAATAAAAATTTGCCAGAGGTGATGTACTCCCTTCATCTCTTCCTGCTCCTTGTTCTGTCTGTATAGTTTAGCACCCAGACATCAAAATGATCACCATAATTTGGAAAGCATCCTGAAGATGGGAAAAGACCTGTGAGTGGTAAGTTTTGTGATCAGACATTCTATTATTAAGTATTTCCAGAAAGCCTAGAGAAGTAAACGTGGCCGGAAAACTTCAGTCTTCTGCTGACATGAGATTAAACCAGTAAATCTTCCACTAATACAGAGCTCTTAACCTGAAGATCTCTTCAGAGCCTTTAATAAAGACAGAACTATGCAGACTAACAAAAAGAAAAATTAGATGCTATAAAGATAACAAAACCAATTAACCTATAGAATGAAAGATAAAAGGATCCAGCTCCAAAGACTAACTCCTCTTTTCTTGATGTCTCACTGATGCCAGGTGTACTGGAAGTGACTTTAAGAACTGTTCATCCAGCAGCTCCAGACTGCAGAGAAAGCATCAATGGAAGCAGTAATGCAGCTGCAAGTGCTTGTCACCCTGTTTACTGAGGCCACTGTACTGAAGAACCTAAATATAGAGATTAAAAAAAATCTGACTTAGACATCTACATAGTAAAATCTGGGCCAGTATTACCAAGATCAAAACTGCCTTCTCAGGCATGTCAGGATACATAAAACATACAGAGCACCAGTTAACTGAATGGCAAATAGTTCAAAATAGGCAGAGTCAAAATAATGTACACATGAACACTTTAGGGTCTCAGGTTCTTCTTGAGGGGGGAGAGTTCACAAAGAAAAAACCTTCAGGTAGTACTGCCCCAAGTGGGGGGGTATGCTGCATTTTAAATGCCTCAAAAAAATTCCCCTGAAAGACTTACCAGCAGACATGGCAGTTTGACAATGCTCACCTGCTCTCACAACTGTTTAACACCAGAGGAATCAGTGATCATAAACCACAAAAGCAGCTCTATCAATAAACACCCATACTTCTCTCACAGCTCCTTTGGGTGCCACAGGGCTATTGCAAAGGCTGCTCGTCCAGCACAAGAAAACAGGAGCTCAGTGGCAGAGTGATGACAGTTGACTCCATGTAGAAAGGTCACTCACTTTCTGTCATCTGGTAGTGTCATTAAGCCAAAGAGAAGTGGGATAATTGTCTGAAATTACTGCCTCTGGTGAAATGGAGAAGTAAAGCCGTATCACTTACTTGCACCAAAGAAATTAACAGGAAAAATAGCAGTCTCCTTTCACACCAGGACACATATAGCAGAGGGCCTGAAAAATACATTAAGACTGTACTGCTTAACAAAACGGTCACAGTGATACATTGAGGTACAGAAGTTATTACTGTGGGAGAACCCACAATGTATTAATCAAAACAAATTTGAAAAGCTTCATCGTATTCTCAAATGATGCTAGAGTCTGTGATCTGGGCCTCATGAGGACCCAGCACCTTCCGGGGCTTGGTGTGCTCCCAGCCTTTACTGAGAATGCTGCGGGAGCTGAGACGCTTATTTATCACTTTGCAAGATAGCTCCCTTGGCCCTCAAAGGAAAATCTAACCTAAATTCAACCTAAATGACTCAATCGGATCAAGAGGTTTTATTAACAACATCTAACAAGAACACAGTTAGTAAGCAAACTTCGAGCTTAAAAAAAAAAAAAAAAAAAACCAAAAAAAAAACCAAAAAAAAAACAAACAAACAAACAAAAAAAAAACCCCAAAACCACAAAACAAGTAAAAACACACCAGCACATCACAACTTAGCACTAATTATTTCACCTCCCATGTTACTCATAAGCAGAACTCTGGTGGAGTTGAAGGAAATAGTAAGAGTAACTTACAGAGTTCAAGACTAACAGGGTAAGCCTCTCTTCTCCCTCTCCCAACCTCTCTACTTGGTGGACCACCACAGGACATACCTGTTGCTCTTTTTCACTCATTCTCTCTGGGCCTCAGCACTGTGGAAACACTCTCAAAAGGCACTGCTGGGACAATGCCTTGGCAGGAAAGCCATTGACAGCCCTCCTATTTTATAGGTGGGAAACAAAGACCCAGGAATGATGCTGAACTCTTTCAGCTCACACAGCCAGCCAGTGGTAGATAACAAGAGATCTTTTCCATCACGGGCACCAGCTGGAAGACCATCCTTTCTCCCATCAAGTTCTTCAATGCTGGCAAGACTATTGTTATCCACAGGATATGAGTCTTTCCCATTGATTGACTCCTGCCAAATACAGGTATTTTCAATCCCTGTGGAAGGTTTAGAGCTGACTTGAGGTTTTGTTAGATTTTTACAAGTCACTGGATATATTTAAATGTCACATCTACTACTTGCCTAATTTAGCTAGGAATATCTTGTGCAATGAAATTCCAACTAGTACAGACAGCACAGCTTTCTGCAGTTTGCTCCTCTGCAAACTGCAAAACCCTGCCACTTCCCGTTTGAAATAACCAAGTAGACAGACTTACATGAAGGTAACTTCTATGCATTTTCATAGCAATTCAATCCTTAAAATAAAGATTTTTAGTTTTACTTTTGGAACATGCCCTACACATTTTTTACTAAACTTCCACCAGTCACAACAGTTCACCATTCAATTGTGACTGCTTCCCAGAGCAAGGAGATTTTACTGACCTCACATTCACTACACTGTCTACAAATAGGATTAGACGAGTATTAATCAGTTTGATTTTTATAAGCTTGAAAATTTTACTAATATTATGTCCTGTAAGTGGTATAAGAGGCAACAGGAACAAGAGATAATTCCATAGGGAATAAGAGGTATAGCTACCTATCTTGTAACTAGGACAATGCATTTACACAAGACTTTACTGAGCGTGAGTGCTCTTGCGCAGTCCTACCAAAAGGACTGATCCATCATTGCCATAAGCTTTGCAGCAACAGCAAAGCCAATACAGAGCTTGCAGATACAGCAACACTGTAGAAATCTGGCAAGCAAAACCAGAAGAAAAATCATACAGAAGCAGTTAAGTGACTAATCTACAGACAAAAAAGTCCTTTGTTTATACATTTTCTTCAGATTTAGGCTGGGTTGGTTTTTTTTTTGGTTTTTTTTTTTTTTAATTATTTGTAACATGAATCACATTGAAAGGTAAGAAAACTGCTCTTGTACGATATACTTCACTACTGAACCCTAGCTTTAACAAGAAATTACAACAATTCAAATTCAATGTCTTCAACAATTTGTTGTCCCTCACCTCCTGTGAATTCACCAAGTCATTCTAACCTAATGAACATCAGCATAATGCATACTACATTTTTCTAACATAAAAACCAACTGCCTCCCAAAATGGTAATTGGAAAGAACTGAAATTACAGAGAAATAACTACATTTTCTTTGTTTGATTTAAAAATAAAAAGCAGATCCTGCAGGGCACTGGCACTACTAAGTGTGAAATGAAGCTAATTTCATTTGATGTACTATATTTACTTTATTAGATCAGGAGAGAAACGGAAATGCAGCAGCATACTATAATTGTGCCTAATAAAGTAGGCAAACACGGGCATCACAACATACAATGTGTTTCTAGTGAGCTATATTTGTTTTCATCAAAGTATTTGTGTAAGCAGAAACTACAGCCTAAATCTAAATCTGCAAAAGAAAACAAAAAGGGTACAGCTCGTTCAGACACCTAGAGGTCTACACATGTAAACTGTTTAATTTAAGAGTCTATTTTTTCCAGGGTCATGCAAATCCTCCAGTGACCTCAGTGGATCTTGCATCCTCACAGAAACAGAATTCTAAGTCAAAGGTTGTGTTTGCCTCTCCTTTTATAGAATAGACTCACAGAATCAACCAGGTTGGAAAAGACCTTTAAGACCATCAAGTTCAACTCTTATTTCAAATCCACAGGCATAAATTAACCTCTTTTCTTAAGCAAGAACTGAAACCAACATGCCACCCCCTATTCTACAGGAGAGGGCAGGGGAAGAGAGAGGGAAGGAGTGGGTATGCTTTAACCCAAAGCACGTGTGGGACTGAAAAGATGTAAAGAGTGATGTGAACTGGGAATGCTTAGCAATTACGTTTCTAAATCAAATTCCTGCTAAAACTAGTGGGAGCCCCAAAATCCATTTCCATAGGGAAAAGCTGCTTCTGTGTGGTTACAAAGCTTCACAGAGGATCAAGCAAGGGAAGATTTCACAAAGTGAGCATTTGGTATGAGAGATGAAAGTGAACTGGCTGCTTTACTAAGAAATC
>NW_009926677.1:117221-122530 GCF_000696875.1 Nestor notabilis
AAAAAAATATGATCTGCCTGAATCAGTTTGCACTCAAATCATACTTAATTTAAATAAACAGATGCAAGGGTTCAAGGAGTTCAGCTCTGCCTAGGCACAAATGAAAGTAATGCAAGCTGCTTTATTAATAGACAAATAAAACCATCCGGAAACAGCCTAATGAGTCAGTAAGACTCAGCAGCTGAGGGAGATCTCCACAGCTTTCACATATCATGGGTGCCTGTGACAACAAGGTCTATAGCTGAAGGCCCTGGTGGCAGCACACAGCTCTCTGAAGCTGATGGTGGGAAGCACCAAACAGCTGTAATGGGAATGGGGGCACTTGGCACTTTACTCCTGGTATTGGCAGGTTAGGTGATCATCTCCACACACAGTCATGCCAGTGAGTGAAGGAACCCCAACAGCCTGGGGTCTGAGCAAAGGAGCCCCAGGAGAGCTGGGGCTGCTCCTGGAGTTGGCTCCATGGGCTGCAGCCAACACCCAACACAGGGGGACAATGGGATGGGTCCCCTGAAGCCATCTTGCTGACTGAGGGGTTACTGCCAGAGGGCATGGGACACATTATGAGGTGCCTGGGAAGAGCACTCTGGAATTGACCAAGGCTTATGATGGGAAGGACCAGAAGTGGGCAAAGGTGGTCTGGATGAGGGTGGAACAAGCAAAGGTAAACACAGGACAGGGGGATGAAAGAGGCTGGTCCTGTGTCAACAGGTCAGTATGGTTGTCTGGCCATGCCCTGCACTGGCTAAGTGTGGGCCAGCCTCTCACAAGCACCAAGCTGGGCTACCTGGTGAGCAGGATAGGAGGCCGGTGGGGGGCACATACCTATGTATGTATAATGTATGGGAATACATGCTCAACCTCACTATCAGCTGGACCTGGGGACATGGAGCTGTGGCAGACACCTCTGGTAGGCTACCAGGGTCAGCAACTCCTGGCAGATACCATCTCTGTGCTGGTTTTACACAAGTAATTGTCAACTCCTCATTTCATATCCAAATAGGAAGAACTATATACCCACCAAACTACAGTGAAGGATATCCTAACTGTAATCCTCACAAACTCCTGAAGACCAGTTACCATGGAACAATATAGAAAGCTTTCAGATGTTCTACCTGTGCAAACTTGGTGTCTGGTAGTAAATACTAAAAAATCTATACTTCTATTGAGGAAAAATATTAACACAAAAGTCGCATTGGCCTGACAGAAAACAAGTTTGGGTGATGAATACTGTTTCGTGGCTGTAGGGTTGTAGCTATACATTCAGCTGAGCCATCAGTGCCTTTGAACAGCTGAGACTGATGAAAGCGTGGGCCAGTGAAAACAAATTAAGAGCTTTCTCCTCATTTGTCTGTGCTTTGTACCTGACAACTGGAAAACACCTTCACATGGCTTTGAGCCTCATGGTTCCTCTTCCCCTTCTGCAAAATGCTTTGAAAACTACAGATGAAAAGCCTATGTTTATTATGCATTATACTTAAGTCTTAGACTACAAAATAAGATGCAGATTAAATTAGTGGCCAGATTCTCAGACGGTAAACAGCAGCCTCCTCCCTACCACGGAGGCCTGTTACGACAGAATGAGGGGTAATGTTTTTTAGCTAAAATAGGGGAGATTCAGGCTGGATGTAAGGAAAAAATTCTTCACAATGAGGGTGGTAAAATCCTGGCACAGGTTGCCCAGAGAGGTGGTGGATGCACCATCCCTGGAGATACTTAAGATCAAGCTGTATGCGGTTCTGGGCAACCTGATCTAGTCCCTGCTCATTGCAGGGGTATTGGACTAGATACTCTTTGAAGGTCCCTTCCAACCCAAACTATTCTATGACATAAATGATCCCAGCTGATAATTTTCTCAGACCAAGAGGCCAGCTCACAAATCAATTTTTTCTTTTCACCTGTGGCAGGAAGACTTCCCAAAAACTGCTTGCAAGCCTCCACCTCTGAAAGCAGCAAACATCCCTGCTCACATCTGACAGAGCAGAGGCCAAGCTGGCAAGTGAGCCCCGTCCTGGCAGACACACTGTGGACTACGGTGTGCGCTGGGGCAGCACTTACAAAAGGGCCTGGCACAATCAATCTCTGCTGAGGATCTGCCCCGGTTTCTTCCAAAGACAGACTCGGACAGCCCGGCAGGCAGGCACGGACCTGATGTCAGCCATGTCATACAACTGCCGAAGTGGGAGCCACATCTGAGCTGTCTGTGAACTCTGGGACGCTCACGTTGGTCACCTCGTGGTGTGACTTCGCAGCAGTTCCAAAGAAAGCAATATGTGTGTAAGTGGATGCAGGCAGGATCAGACCTTTTGACTGGTAAATCAATAGACACACAGTTTGTCTGAAGATCAACGATGCTCTGATGTCTGTTGAAAAGTAAAAATATCTTTTCTTGATGACTCATTTTCCACACTAAAGAATGTCCGTGGGTGGGAGAACAGAGCTGAAGCAATTCTATTTTTTAACTCTTGTCACTATTGTAGCAGCTCTAAACCAGCATGAAATAGAAATGAAGCACTTACTTCAGCAAGTTTTCGACAAGTGAACTGAACAGCACTGTTCTGTTGCCTCTTTTGTCATTTTTATCCAGATGTGTATTATATTAAAATCATTTCAGCATTGTTATGCTCACCCTTAGAACCTGACCTTCCAAACATAAATGCAGAAGTAGGGGTTTTATTGCTTAAACTACTCAAATGGATGGTGTGTTATTTGCAAAAAGTTATTTGCTGTTGGTGTTGTGAGTCCAGTCATGCTTTAGTTAAGTTAGGACGAGAGTCCCTATGCATTTAATGAGAATATATTTATCCCATGGGATTACACTACACAACATTCTCTCAGAGTAAGGAGTACTTCAGAAAACCTCTGCAACATTGCTCTGAAACCCTACAGAGCTTGGAAAAAGCTTTCTCCTGTCCCAGGGTCCCCCTACTACGCCCTGCTTCAAGTGGAGATGATACATCGTCCCTTGTGTTGTAGATGGGGAAAGGCATGGGATACTGACACCTAGTATCAGGACAAGTAGGTGATCCTCTTCGGAAAGAAACAATTTTAATACGCTCAGAAGCTGGGCAGAAAACAACCCACAGCTACTGAACCAGTGTGCCCAAAACAGAAACAGCAGGAAGTGTGGGAAGACTCATAATAAAGGAGATTTCCTCACCTCCTCTTCTTTCCCTTGAGCAAGCTGACTCACGGTTTCTCAGCAGCAGCAGCACAGTCTTTCGCATCCATCCTGGAGTGGCTCTTAACTAAACTCCAGTGAGTTGAAAGGGGATGACAGAAAAATTGAGGTTTTTTTGAAAGGTAGGGGCCCAGGAGGAGCTAGTTTCAAAGGGGATCAGAAAACTCTCATCAGGTGATAAGAAGGACCGGGCACCACTTCCCCTCCAGCATTCCACCCTGTTTCCATACATCTCCAGTATCTAGTATCCCTCAAGCAGAACCTGAAGAGCCCTACTGAGCATCCTTTCTGCCCTTACCCTTACCCTGCCACAGAGGGGAAGAGGACAGCGCTGGAGGAGGGAGAGGCAAGTGCACTTTGTTCCTTGCCAACATGGAAAGAGCAAGCATTAAAAAGAAGAAAGTTTTCTGGATGGTGAAGAAGGAAGAGGCACTCTCTCCATACAGGAGGCCAGCCAAACGCAGATTAGCCCAACAGGTCCTACGCTTTGTTCGTAAACATAAATCAAGAGTTGCCTCGTTCTTAGCTTAAGAGGGAAGCCATTTGTGCTCATTTTCAGTAAAATACGGAAATATATTAATTTAAACTCAAGTGCCTCTTGTTATTTTGAGACAATTTTCTCTAATGTTTTGCTTTGTTGAAAAAGTCGTCACTTTACAGGGTTGTCTGTGATGAATCAGGAATTCCTTCTTATGCTCTTTTCTTATTTGCTAGATAAACATATTTGTTTATTCAGGTTCAAACATTACACAGTGCCAGGTCCACTCTGTTAAAACCATTGAAAACGTAGAATGTCTAGTTAAACCTGTCCAATAACAAATATTTGATATGGCTCATAGATCTCTCTCTGAGATAGTACAATCTTGTAGACTGATTTTACATTTATAAGGGGAAAAGATCAAGGTTTGTTAATACAAAGAGAGACAACGGGTGCTTCCACGCAGAGAGAAAAATGTTCACAAGCAATCACAGGTATACCAAAAAGAGTAGTGCTTTCAGAGCGCGTTTGTGAGAGCAGCCCTAAAGATATAAACACAGTATCAGTCTCCTGTGTGTATAAGCTCCTCAACCCAGCCACTCCTCGTCTGAGAGCAGATCCGAAGATGCCTTTTCACACCCGTCATCTCTCAAGTCAGTTTCAAATACGAATCTACAGATTTATTTCCCAGATTTCTCAACATAAGAATAACATGGGCACTTTTTACCGCATGCAGACCCAAAGGTGGGTAACACCAGATGGATTCACTAATATTTGTAGGATATGATGAAGAAATAAAAAAAGAAACTGCAACACAGTGCCTCAGAATAGGTACTAAGGTTTTCTGTTCACTGCTTTTCCAACCCAAACATGATTTTCTTGAAATTGCTGACACAGTCAAAGTGCTGACAGCTGTTATATATATGGATGGTTATTTCTCTTGGTGAACCTTTTCACCTCCAAAATCTTGACAAGTGCAGGTGCTAAGCCAAGACAACCTAGTATGAGTTACTATTCTTTACCGACCTCAGTGAAGAAACTACCCCCAGTGTATCTTCCAGGATTAGGGATCTAGCCATAATGAATAGAGTACATTCACCGTGTAAGTCTACAGTTATAAACGTGGGCCATGCCCTTCTCATCTGCCAGAGTCTGTAGTACAGAAGCACTAGCTAAACACAGATCATCTACCAAACAAAAGAGAACTATTTTTTGAAGACCTGCAGAACTTCAGAGAGCTCAGATTTCACTGGACCACTGTCCAAGATGTCTTCACTCAGGATTCAGATTTCCTGTTAGTCATGAGAAGTCACAGAATCATTGAATCATTTAGGTTGGAAAAGATTTTTAAGATCAAGTCCAACCATTAATGGTTGCTATTCATAACCCATATATTTACAGGCTTATCAATCTCTCCTTAGTTGAGAACCTCCAAAGCAATATAACACAAAAGAACACAAGATGTGTCCTTACACGATTCCTCAGTCTTTCAGGGTATTGTTCAAGACTTTCTTTCTTTTAAGCTGGGTCAGAACAGTGCTCTCAGACAAAATATGAAAGATCTGCAAAAAAAAAATCAGATTTCTTTTTTAATCCATGCATGTCCCCCACTCTAATATAAGAATGGAGAAAGGTTTATTCCTCTTTCCC
>NW_009926677.1:122561-135172 GCF_000696875.1 Nestor notabilis
GATCTAGATGACAATCTCGTACTTTCCGTGACAGCTTGTCACCTCCTTTGCAGAGAGATAAACTTTTCACCCTTGGCACTTCATTTAGATATGGTAAGGTCAGAAGTCTGGCAGAAATAGCTTTGCTTATATGCATTTCACAATGATCAATTGTGAAGAGAAATAGGAATGAAAAAAAAAAAGCATTTAAATAAAAACAGAAGCAACCCAATGACAAATATGGCCCACACTCCTGTAGGGGTCTCGGGGATTATTTTTAAGATTAAAACAATCTTGTCCCTCTCCCCCAGTATAAAGCAGTTTGTTTAGATGAAGTGCAACACTTGGCTTGGTGAGAAGTCCAGCCAAGCTCTGCCAGGGCAGCCTGGGGTCTCTGCCACCCTCACCCAGCAGACAGAAGAACACTTGTTTTCCAAATCCCAACTAATTTAATTATTAGGACTGAGCAGTCTGAAAAGAATACTATTCATATTCTCTGCCAACTTGCTTTCCCATCCTGTAAAAAAAGCCCTGAGTGATAATAAATTCAGGACTATTTTTAACTTAAAAATATGTAAGTTACTATATTTCCAGCATACGAATAAAATCTAGTGGCATTAATTTGACAGTTTCTAAAATCTAAATTTCAAATGCAAAATGACACAAGGAAAGCATTGTTAGCCATGAAAATACAAGTCTGCAGATTCTGTGGAAAGCATTTTTTAAATAACTTAAGTTTACAACACTAAAGTGCACATTTATTTATGAAAGAAATTATTAAAATTACTTTCGCTAAGGATCCCTGCACTTCAAATTATATTGCTTTAAAAACAGTGAAGGGGCAATTTTTGTTTCTTTTCATTCTGTTCTTTTAATAACTTACTTACCAATATACAGACAAACTTCATTTCACTCTAATATGGTGAGACTGTCCTCTCTCCCCTAAGAGGTCTTTCTTCCCAATCTGCCTATGAGATTCTCTCCTCCTTCCCAATTTTCTTCTGTATTTTATTTTCTTACCTCCTCTTCCCATCAATTTCTCCTCTTTTGGTCTGCATTGAGCTCTGAAAGGACTATAGTTCATTATGATAAATGGTATGGGTTTAAAAATCCCTCATAATTTATTTCTCCACTGAAAATCATGTCTCCACTGCACATCACCGATCAACCAATCACACATTTCATTGTAAAGAGATAATAAAAGGAACTCTAGGGGGAAAATGGACACAGAAGCTCCATGAGAGCCAAAGTGCAAAATGTCTTGGGCTGAAATGAGAAATTTGAACTTTGCCACACTGAGTTACCAGGTAAGGCAGGCACAAAGGGCACAGGAGCAGCAATCCAGAGGTCACCAGGAACAGTAACGTTCATTCACTTTGCAACTTCCTTGCCAAGAACACAATAAGGAAGACAAGAAATAACATTAAGCCAGTATCTAAGCTGAGAATTTACAAACTTTTATAATTAGACTATTTATTACTAAAAATCACTTTAATTGTATGTAATTATGAACAGCTTAAATTACTCTCACAACAATAACTCAGAGTGGGGCTCCCTGTGCCTTGCACAGATATGTATTATTAAAAGTACCTACCCAAGAAAAGCTGGACTAAACCTCATGGATTTAGATGTGAGATCCTGCACATAAGCAGGGAGAGAATGTTCATACCAGGACTTTGCAAATATATAATGCATAAGACTGTGGCTTTTCTGGCTCTAATGTAGGTTCACACATGTATGTTGGACAGATGACTGACCTACCTTCCACCTATTTTGCATTCTGCTAGGATGGGTGACTGGATGGTGGCAGCCACAAAACTCAGCAGTGAGATCCTATCTATTCTCTACCAGGAGTCACTAAGACGATCTTTTCAAACCTCTGCAGATAACCACTGATAAATCCTCACCACGGTAACCAATACCACAGGAGACCAAAAAATGAAAGAAATGTAATAACCTTCACTGAGTATGTCTGTGCAATAAAAACTGCGCCATAACTAGCATCAGTTCTCCCTGAGGTTTTAGTTGATGCTGGTGACTGAGGAACAAGGTATATGGCAAAGCAAGTTTGACATACGTTGTCACACAAGCCTAGTACCGCTCCATCCCCTCAGTCTATTCAGTCCTAAAACTTATCTCAGCACTACTGCCATCAGGGACTTTTTTGCCCCATGGTGGGAGAGAAAAACAAACTTCAGCTGAAAATTGCACGTCACAATTAAAATTCTCCCTAGGCTCTAATTCCAAGTATTATAGAATATTTACTTAAAAGCACTAAAGGGGACGAGATGCATGAGGCTTATTAGAGAATACACAGACTTATGTACTGAATTAGTATTCTGCTTCTTCCTCCATTCATATTAGGACACAGAATTAACAACTCCTATCTAACTGTCAGTGGTAATAAATCATAAAGAATAATAATAATAATGCTAGTGCAAGCACAGAAAACTCTCCACAGCCTGAGGGTATAGAGAGTATATTTATTGTTCCCCCAAGACTTGCTATGTTGGTCAAGAAAGGAAGTAAAGCACAAAACCCAAATTCCACTGTCTCTATAATAACTAAATTACAATGTTAGTGAAAAACTCATAAGGTTATTTAATAACGATTGTCTTAGAGTTCCAAACAACTTTCACATTATGCCTACTTACAAATACATTAAAATGGATCCTAGCTAAATTATTGTTTTGGTGACTTTGGAGTCTGATCATCAGCAGAACCCCTACCTTCTTCACTCATCATTAAAATTTCTTTCTCAATAAATCTTTCTGCACATTGTCAACAATGCTAAATTATCTTCAATACACAGGAATGCAGAACTGAAACAAAAGCTACAACATGGCATCATTTAATATAGCATAGTAGGCTAAATGGTCCCACTTCAATAAGCAGTCTAGAAATCAGGGATTTCAAAGAGAAGAGCACCTATTGATTTCATACAGGAATCTGAAAGGCTTACACAAAAAAGAGAGATCTGTAACTCCTTGCTTTCTCTAAAATGCAGAAAGAGAGGGAAAAATAGTTTTTTCCCTGAGGAAAACAAAACAGCTGAAGAGAGAATGCACAAACAACTTATTTTGATCATTCACCCTTCACACAGTCAAACATCACAGAATCAAATAACCAAAGCAAGAAGGCAAAAATATGAGACAGTAAGCACAATAAAGAATAAAATGCTATATTAATTCAAGAAAGTTAGAGAGTTACATTAAATAACATACTTTTCACATCAATTCCACCCACTGGAGCAGAAACATCAGTTCCAGGTAACTACCTAAAGCTAGGTGGACTACACCTGTGTGTCAAGAAACACTTAAGAAATTTGAAGACATGCCCTGAGAAACTAAGGCACACCCTTACACGAAGACATACACAGACAGTGAATCTTGGGTGAGGGCCTAGTCTACAGCTTATACATTGCTGTGGCTCTAGTAAAGCATGCAGAACCAGCTTACGCCAGTGCTCTAATATGCAAAGTAGAGTTGGTAACCTTTAAATATAAACCCAAGTACAGCTGTACAATACATACCATATGGGGTTCATGTACAAAGTACACACCAATGAAGGAAAAAATGGCAGTGAAGCTTTCATTTTTTTAGCCTCAAGAGAAAAGAAAGTACCTCTACAGCTATTTTTGAGCTATGTCTACATGCCCCATACTGACACTCTCCACCGAAGTCAGAAAACCAACCATGTAAATTATAAAGTATTCCTATGTATTTGCACTTGCCTTAATTTTATCCTAACATCTCCAATTTTTATATAAAAGAAAAGGACAGCTGTCCCCTTAATCACTAGCCCAGATTTTCCAGATACAATTTTTATTAGGAGAACCCAGTGCAACATACACTTGCATTAAAGTACCAAGAAACTTCTCCACTCCACAGGCTATTCCTTCTACCTCTACCATACGCAGAGCCACAACTTACCAAACTGTATTACAGGTAATTTGTTACACTGGAACAGCCAAGTCCAACGAAAGAGACTGTACAATAATACTAGGGAACACTAAGTTCCTTCATTTACACTATTGTCTTCTACTATAAACATATGGTTCAAGAGAAGAAGCAAACATTCTATTATGAGATGCCAGATTAATGGCTGCCACTTTTTAAATGGCTGAAATCTTTTCCTGCTGAGCAGAATAAATGACATAAAGCCATGAACAGTTACTAACCCCTGATTTAAAAGACTCTTTCTTTTAAATCATACATACTTGTTAAAGGTGCAGTTAATGAACATTTACTACTGATTTAACAGGCTCTATCTATGACAAGAATCCAAAGCACAAAGACAAAGACAAGAATTTATTTTGCAGCCTGAATTTAGATGTGATGTCCCAGGTTCTCTGCAGCCATTCCCAAACTGAATGATGAGGTAGAGGGATCCAACCGCTGAGTCCAAGAAAAAGCAAAGCTGAGATGAGGTATCTTGTCTATGACAGAATGCCAAAAGAAAGAGCAACTATTTAACGTAAAGGAAAACATTTGTGCAAGAACAAGTGGATGGCTGCTGGTTTACTACCCACATTTAGGCTGGAAATGGGAGAAATATCTAATAATACAAAGCAAGGTGTCTGAAACTGTTTCTCAACATCACAGAGTGAGGCATCCTTGCCTATGGCAAGGGGCTTGGAACTAGATGATCTTAAGGTCCTTTCCAACCCTAACTGTTCCACGATTCCATGATTCATTTATCTTATCTGGAGATTTACACATCTGCAAAGTGGATTACCACAAAAGGGTTGCCCAGAAATAGCTTGGATTCAGTACTACAGAATTTATTCAATATTGTATTTGAAGCTTCAGCCAGATCTCTCACCAGAATACATCATCTTCAGAAGGTCCATCTGTTTCTCAGTGGTATTATTAGGTAGGCAAGCCCCAAAGCATGTCTAACACACCTTTGCCAGTTCTATCTTCTAACTGTGGCTGCCTAGTTATCAGAGTTACCTACTTTAGCAGGCACAGATAGTTGGAAGTCATAATACCGTCACTGCTGCCCTACAGCGATTAATATTAAGGCTAAGGAAATCTTCTGATAGCAAATTCTCAACCAGTCAGCTATAACCAGAGCCTAGTGGGAGCAGAACTGCTCCTGAATCCTTAACTGGTTTGTGTGCAGCAAAGATGTGTCTGCTCCTGCTGCTGCAGCAAGACAGTGAGAGATTGTCTCAATGTGCTCTCTGCATAAAAACATGAGTCTGAAGGAGCAAATCTTAACAGCGTGCATTGCTTCTTCTCAGGCCTCAGAGGAACTAAACAGCAGAAGGTGTATGTCTAATGAAATCCAAACCAGGCCACAGGGGAACAAGGCAGGGTGCTATGGCTTTCTCTGTCAGAATGTGTATGGCATACAGCTATGTCTGGGATGGCAATTGTATAAATATAAGTGATAAGGCAAAACAAGCTAAAATCAAGGGAGAGTGAAAAGTTCTGACACCAGAGATACGCGCAAAAAGGACAGTGAGTTACAATGGTACTGAACGATCTCACCGTTAACTAAATACTAGGTCCCTGAGAGAACAGCTTCATACTGTGTTTAATTTGACCTGAACAGTGGGCCACCACCAGAAAGACATCCCTTTCTCTTCCCTTCTCTCACGGCTTTCACTTCTCTCAAGACCCAGCAACCCATTTAATCTCTCTCTTGTGCTGTACCTAAAAACTGCAGCCATACTAATTAGTTCCCTAACAGATCAGCTCATTGGTGGAGGGAAGGGATATTAATATAGCCACATATCAGGGGGCAACGAAAAAGCTGCCTTTGGGCAGCAGCCTGCAACGAGGCTGGATTACATACGAGGAACTAAAGTCTGAAACTGTACAGCCTTTGCACCCTCGCTTTCCTAAATGTTTCACCTATTTCAACCTTGAATTTGCATTATCTGCTTTAAATTTTCCAATCCAGATGGCTGTACACATGAGAGATCATCTTGGTTACGAAGATGTTTTCCCCTCTAGTTCCAGAACTGTAATGAAAAGCTTTCAGACATATCAAGGAATGTCAAAGCCCCTGAGAAAGTAACTAGCATGGCCACAAGCATGAACTGTGAAATTCTCTTCTTGTAAATCACTGAAAAACTAAACACTGAAATGTCAAGTCCTAAGGTATATATCCACAAAGACTTAAAAGTGCCAACTGCACATTTAGTTCAAAGAAAAAAGAAATTTAAATGTTGCACAAGCAAAGGCAAAAAAAAATTAAAAAGAAAACACAGTGATGTTTGCTAGGCAGATAAACTGAATACCTTGTAATTTTCACACTAGCCATGGCAGGTGAGTACACAGAGTTCAGCTGGGAGAGCAGAGATTGTCTAGTGCTGAAACTACAACTGCTCGTGCTGCCTCAACCTCAGATATCACAACGACGGCAAGCTTTGACAGTTCTGATTTAGTACTGATAAAGCACTGATAATTAATATCACAATATCACTATGAAGTAACATTATTCCCATGCAATATGGTGAAACTGAAGTACTAAAAGAGTTGATAGTAACAACTCTTTTCTGGCTTTCACGTATGTACTATAGGCTTGCTTTTGTAAGAACAAAACATTTTCTGCAACAAACTGAATGTACCACACAGATTATTTGTTCTGTGACCATACAAAGATTAAGGATGTGATAGCTGAGCAGAACAAAAAAAGAAAAATAATATATTTAACTCAGTTGAATATACTACAAAACAGGAACTCTTTGGTGCTCAAAAATTAGGAACCTATCTGCCAGATCTCTATTGCAAAGTCACTGTAAAAACCTACGCATACGGAAGAAATAGCCTTTACAAAAATCTTCTATGGTTATCAGATTAATTCTGGCAACACACTATAAAGTCTTACCCATACAGTAATCCATCTGAAACTGACAGTTTACTTCTCCAAAACTGCTACATGGAGGTATCCTCTTCCTCAAAAAGTGTGGCAGACTTTATTTCAGCTTTCTTATTTGTGACCTGTGTGATTCTGCATGGGGTTTGCTGCACAGGATGGCAGCAGTTGGAGCTAGAGGAAATGAACATTGCATAATGCTAAGTGCATCCCCACCCTCGAGTTTCAAGTCTCCACTCAGACACAAAAACCCCAAAGAAAGACAAGACAGAAGGCAACATGCCAGAGAAAAGGACTTGGGAAAAAAGAGCATCTGCATTGGGCATCCTAAGCCAACATTTTTGCAGCTAAAAAAATGCATGTGCAACTGAAAGCATGACAAACATTTTACATAAAGGAGGAGATTGCACAAGCAAAACTTGAAAATGCTGTCTGCATGTTGCGGGTGAATCTGTATATACAAAACACATGAATTCTGCTTTGCCTTTATGAACTGCAGCTATTTTTATGTCTAACAGTTGCTTTTCACTCTCACAGTGTATTGAACTGTGCTTCTTCCACTAAAGGAGCAATAACAATTACCAATTTGTCAGAAAAAAAAAACCAAACAGAACACTAGAGTAATTAAGAGCTAGTAAGTTATGAGTACGGTTACTTCAACAGAAAATGGCTCTTCTGTTTTCTCTGAAAAAGGTGTTAAGTTTGGAAATAAGTAACTTCCACAACCACAACAAGAGTCCAGGCTCCCTCCTATGCTGCCTCCTGAGATCACTGAGGGACCACGGGGAATGACACACAGACAGAAGTGCCAAGCCAAAGACAAGACTGAGAGGTAGAGCTGTCCAGCAGGCCAGCAAGCCTCAAGTTCAGGGGCCAGCCTGGGCTCTAGGAAATTGGTTGACACAGATGACAGCCAGCAAAAAAGATCCTGGCCCAGGGCCATAGGATGTTTCACAGCAGCAAAGAAGTAATCCAGTCAGCCTATTTATACCATATAGGCTGGATTAAGAAAACTGAGACAAGAAACTCATGTAGAACTTACCCTTCCACTTGTTTCCTTTACCTGTCACTTGACAGCTACTTGTTAGAGTGTAAATCCACCCTAGAGGTGAAGTTCTGGAAACAAATGCTAGTAAGCAGAACAGAGCCTGAGGCAGCAACAGCAGCACTGGGACCTGCAGGCTACATGGTCCCAAACCTGGGAGAGTATCAAAAGAGTGCCCAAGACCAGGGAACACATGGATAAATAAAAAGAGTGGTAGCCTCTACAAAAGCCAAAGAGATGTGGAAGCTAGTTACATGACCCACTCTCCCCCTGACCATACAGGAAGGGGCAGAGGTGATAACAGTCCTGCAGCTTTGCTTATTGTATCCTTGTATCTGACTCCCTGTTCTGATTTACCCTCTTCTTACGGCCATCCACACTGATTTGCTTTTGGAGAAGGACCTACATCAGTCAAGAGGCGAAGCTAGGAAGTCTGACCTGTTTCCAAAGTCTCTACTGATACAAAGTGCATGGCCCAGAAAGCTGCTTTGGCTCGCTGAAAGATTGGGATCTAGCTCGGGAGACCTACTAGACAATGCTCAGACACAGCGCTTTTTAAAAACACTACAGGTGACCAGGTAGACCTGTGTATGAAAATCACATGGGAAGATCTAACTTCCCTAGGGGAGATCACCTGAATTCACTGGGCATCTTTAGGATAAATGAAAACCATTTCCTGTCAGACAAAGCATTTCTACCAAACATACCCAAAACAACATTCACAACACAAAATGCCTTCTATGCAGAAGGTACAGCAACAGAAACACTTCTTGCAAAGGGAAGAGTATTCAATATCAAGAACTACTTTGAACAGAAGGGCCTCGGATTCCTTGGAAAAAAACCAACAAGTATCTACAGATGTTATATATCTAAAGACACTGATATACCACAGAATTAAGTTTGTTGGAAAAGACCTTTAAGATCATCAAGTCCAACCATTATCCCAGGATAGACAGAAGCAGAGCAGAATCAGAGCACTTATGCGTCAATCGGAGCAAGGTTAGGAGAGCCTAAGTTTTGGTACAGAGAATATTTGATTATACATCTGGGCTTCCTATGCAAGCCAGCAAACAGTAGACTAGCAGTGTGACAGGCACCTTCCACCCTTCAGATCTGTACACCAGAAACACAGAGTTCCTGCTCTGCCTGCAAATTTGAGCGCCTACAGACCTCAGTGATCGTGCAGTTTCAGCAGCAGATCTTAATGAAACACTCTGGAACGGATGCTGTTAAGAAACAGCATTGGCAGCAGCCATTTACATAAATCTTAATCCTCTTTCAGAAAAGAGGAAACTCTTCAAAGGGTAGGAGACAGGAGGCTGATGTTCTCACTGCTGCCTCCAAAGAGTACACAGATGACTGGCTCTAACCCGCAGCCCTGTGCTGCTCTAAGGGTATACATCAGGCTTTCTTTAAGAAATCTACCCAGTAAAAACAGTAAATGGAAACATATATTTTAATTTCAAAGTGTCTCAGCATTGATGGATTAAAAACATGACAGCATAAAAATGCCATTCATCTTTCTTCCAGGCCTACTAAGTATCTCTGAGTTCCCGTTGTGACCAGAAGTCTTAAATTAAAAAGGAAGATCTGAATTAAACCTGATTCTCCCTCAGACATACTTTTTTTCCATGTCCATGAACAGAAGTGCTCAAAGGTTTATTTCAAGGTGAATCAGTGGAGGAGAATAGTCAGATAAATAAATCCTCCAAAGAATAAAATGTAGAATGTTAATCTGATCTGACTTAATTTCCCTGAAACTGGAAAAGCGCCCCTGGTGTCTCAATGCACCAAAGACTTTTGTTTCATGATGATTTAGCAGTTACAAGTATATGGAACATGAGGTATATAAATTAAAGCAATCTTAGGAACAGACACAAGTTTTTGTTTAACATGCTTTAATACACTTTAAAACATTTTATGGATGTTACGCAATGCCGGGTAGGTAAGAATTGTTACAATTTAGGATCAAAGTGATTTACAGTTTGTGTTGTGCAAAAAGAAGCATGTGAAAAGATTAAAAGAGAATAAGTTGTTGGTGGTTTTTTTTGCTTCATTATAGTTCCATCGAACTTTACTGATTTCTAAGGAAATTGTTCACAATTTAAATGTCATTAGTGAGGGGAGAAAGGGACTTGCTGAGCTGTGAAATAATTAGCAACTTCCTTCCTTCTTCCTGTAGGAGGAAAAATTGCCATAAATGTCAATGTCAGTACAGACTGACACAGATCCTCTTAGTTTACGTGTTAGCTATTTCTTAAACTATTAGTATAAAAGTGTGGTATGTACTGGTTTTGGCTGGGATAATAGCTAATTTTCTTCACAACAGCTTGTATGGTGCTGTACGTTGGCTATGTGACCAGAATGGGGTTGATAACAAAGGGATATTTTAGTTATTCCTGAGTAGTGCTTATACAGCATCAAGGCCACTCCTGCTTCTCCTGCTGTCTCACCAGCAAGTAGCATGGTGGTGGGCAAGAGTTTTTGAGGGCACAGCACATCTGACCGCTGGGGATCCTGCTGTATGTGGGGAGCTGCCCAGCAGACACTGCACCACAACAGGTACAGTGTCAGGAGGCAGCTCTTAACTATATGCTGTAAACTTAGGTATCTTCTAGCAGTACAAATGTCTCCGAATTCCAGTATTTCTGTCAATCTTCAAATACATCCAGATCCACTTTTCCCATCTCTTGTCTCCATTTTAACTCATGCAGGTCCCAGCAAGCCTGTATGTCTTGAGTTCAAATGGAACTTTGAAAAGCATCAAGGGTACTACCTTTTCAGTGATGCCCAGTCTTGTTTGGAGATTTTACTTTTTGAACACCATGAGAGCTGCCTCTAAAATACTCATAACAGGACCAGGAACAGGCCCATATGTCACTGCAGCTCCTGATGGTAACTACCTATCACCATCCTCGCTTGCTTCTGCAGACTTTGCTCTGAATCCTTACCTAAACATCCCCCGCTGTAACCTCTTTATACGAGTAAATTTACATGAATCATGATTGCAATCCATATTTAAAATCCCACTGACAATTAGACAGATGTTATAAACCTCTTCCTCATCTTTATGCATGCAAATGCATACGTATTTAGTTCCCAGACTGCAGTCAAAAAGTAAAGTATTTTAATAAGAAACCTAAGCTGTGTACATCCAAAAGCTCATCTATAATTAACACAGTTTTAATTTGTTTGCCTGAAATGAAAATGCTAGTTCAGCCAGGAGCTAGATCTAGTGATTGCTATTATAGTTTGCAACCACTCATAAGTTACAGGGACACAAATTAATTTAAAGCCAAATTTGAATCTGAGTATGGTATACAACATGGCTACCATTAAAAATGTCCTATGGTTTTATCAGACTAATGTTTTAGAGGCTGTTTCCACAACTGATTATCTATCTTGAGTTTTCTTTCTTTTAAAAAGTCAAATCTAAAATGGTCCAGTTATTCTGAGACTAATAAAGACTATGATTTTACCCATATTAATAAAACATATATCTCTTTATAAGACCTGGAGGCCTCATGTTTTTGATTAAGAACTTGATGGTTGGCAAGAGAGAGGTAATGTTTCATGTACCTGTCCATATGGACTTTTGTTCATAATACATATTGACAAAACCTGCCTCACTCTACACAGCTGCACTGAACACATACACAATTACACACCACTCTGATTTTTTCTCTATTTTTCTGTAGTTTGTTTTTTCCCTGTAAATACAACAATAAAAGACATTTTTCCCTTTATTCCTTGCCTCTTTTACAATATGGAATGGTACGTTTCTTCAGAATATAACTGATTTTAAAATCCTCTCCTTTTTTCTCAAGAGGGTTTCTTTTTTTCCCCCCAGACACAATCTTTTCCTCACAAGCTCTTATTGGCAGCGTTTTCTTTCTGACTCAAGCACTCACACCTGCCTTTCCATTTCCCCTTCCAAAGTACGTGCGTATCATCTTGTCTTTTCCTCTGCCCTTTGTATCAGTATCAGCCATCTTCAGCTCCCCGTTCTCCCCCAGTTTCTCTATCTCCTTGTTACCCCTTTCTCTACCGCCATTCTGGCTCTGCCTGGGTAGGGCAGCTCTAGCACACCCTGCTGAGGAATGGGTTTGTGTTTAGGCTAAGCTATGGTCCCAAGTCAAATTTTCAACCTGTGTTGCTTCTGGAAGGCATGAGGCTGGACATTGGGCACTGAAAGAACATTATTCCTGCAGTGTCCCAAAGCACTCCAGTGAAGCCAGGGACACCCCCTCGTGTCACTAAACCTTTTCATTTGTAGTCTTCATAATGAAACAAGACAACAGCGTTCACTGGGTTGTGAGACGTGCACCAAAGCTACAGTAGTGCAAGACTTGCAAATCACATTGCTTTAAAATTGACCTAACAGGATTTCTCATTGTTGAGATCCGCAGATGTCCACGCTGATGCAGCTATATGTCACTTTTCCCTATTCCATTCAATAACACCTCAAACAGGATTTCAAATATCTGAATGCAAGTATATGCACTCATACAGTACAGATGCTTGGGTTCATAAACTCATGATTGGATTACATTGTTTCATCAAGGCAGTACCCATCTGTGAAATATAATCTAATTTAGACCTTCTCTATCATCTCTAACCTTTTTGAAAAATACCATCTGAGAAGGAGAACACATGAGAGTAGAAACTGATTATAAACTATGTTGCACTAAGGCAGCTTGAGGGTAAGTTGTAAGAATGAGATATTTATTTGGGAATTGGCATACACAGAATTTAC